>NC_090232.1:56007854-56307655 GCF_024489055.1 Chanodichthys erythropterus
AATAATAACAGAGACATTTGAACGCGCCAGCCTCAGCGGGCCTCACAGCGCCTCCTGCAGACACAGACAGGGACCGGAAGTGCGAGTGAGTGTTTCCGGCGTCCGGGGTTAAAGCTTCCAGTGTGTGTGTTTGTGTTTTTCGCTGCTTTAGAGGATGGAGGTCACGAGACAGAGTAAGACAATAAAATTATCGAAATAACTCACTTCGCTGAAGATGTACACTCGCAAGCGCGCCTGCTAATGTGATGCTGCGCGTGCTCGCGAGTGTATGCTAGCGCGGTTGTGTTCAGTTGTGTGTGTTGATGTGTGTTAATCTCGTGTGGTGCAGATTTTAAGGAGGTTCTTCCAGAGGTGTGTAACGCGGTGCAGGAGGCGGATTTCATCTCGATAGACGGAGAGTTCACAGGTCAGTGTGTTAATACTGTGTTTGTGTGCTAATACTGTGTGTGTGTTTGTGTGTTAATACTGTGTGTGTTGTTGTAGGAATCAGTGACGGGCCGTCAGTCAGCGCTCTGACCAATGGACTGGACACACCGGAGGAGAGATACACCAAACTGAGGAAGGTACAAACACACACACACACACACACACACACACACACACACACACGCTCAGACGGGATTATGAATGGGAGAAAGTGCGACGCGATATGGTGAAATAAGCCCCGCCTTCTACATCGCTGATTGATGTTCATGTGCTGTTTAACTGTGACGTTTTGGGATTTATTTGGCTATAAATGGCACCAGTTGTGTCGAATATGGTGATTATTTCCTTTATAAATGGCTTTTGTGTCTATTGATTGTATTTACCCTTCGCCAGGCGATCTGACCAATCATAACCCCGAATCCGCCATTTTGCGAGTTAGATTAAAGGATTAGTCCACTTTTAAATAAAAAAATTCCTGATAACTTACTCACCTCAATGTCATCAAAGATGTTCATGTCTTTCTTTCTTCAGTGGAAAAGAAATGAAGGTTTTTGAGGAAATCATTCCAGGATTTTTCTCCATATAG
This sequence comes from Chanodichthys erythropterus, assembly GCF_024489055.1. Taxonomy (NCBI): domain Eukaryota; kingdom Metazoa; phylum Chordata; class Actinopteri; order Cypriniformes; family Xenocyprididae; genus Chanodichthys; species Chanodichthys erythropterus. The sequence continues at coordinate 56,008,867 of NC_090232.1, forward strand.
TGGACTTCACTGGGGTTCAACGGGTTGAAGGTCCAAATGTCAGTTTCAGTGCAGCTTCAAAGAGCTCTACATGATCCCAGACGAGGAATAAGAGTCTCATCTAGAGAAACCATCGCTCATTTTCTAAAAAAATACAACTGTATATGCTTTATAAATATAAATGATCGCCTTTTGCACGCTTTCCGTATTCTTCAAACGGTTTACGCTGTATGTCATTTATGGATAACGCAGAAGTTTAAACTCTGTAATGCACTCCGGCCCTGTTCATGGTTAAGATGTTTTCTCCTGTATTTAACTCCAGCTGTAAACCGGCCTGTGATGATCAGATGATGAGTTTGAGGTTTCATGTCATGTTAATTTCTCCCGCAGCACTCCATGAACTTCCTGCTCTTCCAGTTCGGCATCTGCACCTTCAGATACGACCAGGCCCAGTCGACGTGAGCGAGCTCTTCATCAGTCACAGCAGTGTCTCTACAGCGTTACCCAGAGCTCCCTCTGATCTCTCCTTGTGTCCCGCAGGTACATCACTAGAGCCTTCAACTTCTACATCTTCCCCAAGCCCTTCAGCCGCACGTCTCCAGACATCAAGTTCATCTGTCAGGTGAGAGACTCGTCCTGCGCCGCTAGTCACCCGTCCGCTCCTGAATCTGACTCTGGCTCCTCTTCCTCTAGAGCTCCAGCATCGACTTCCTGGCCAGCCAGGGCTTCGACTTCAACAAGGTGTTCCGCAGCGGTACGTGTGCTCGCTTCCTGTCATGTGATTGCTCTGTCTGCCGCGAGTGTGACTGACAGCTGTGGTTGCCGTAGGGATCCCGTACCTGACGCGGGAGGAGGAGTCTCAGCTGAGGGAGCAGTATGAGGAGAGGCGGAGTCAGATGAACGGGGCGGGGCCGGTCACGTACACGCCCCCCTCGGGAACGGGCGTCTGCAGCGTGCCTGAGGACCAGAGAGACTTCATCAGGACCGTGGAGTGAGTCTCTCACACATCAGCCTCATAATCCAGATCTTCACACTGTAAACATCTGATGATGATGATGATGATGATGTGTGTGTGTTCAGGCAGAAGGTGGACGCTCTCCTGAACAGCTCTGATCAGACTCTGGATCTGGAGCCCTGCACCGGGTCAGACTCACACACACACTTATTTATATTTGTGTGATAGAGATGTGATCTAAATATGAGTGTTAATATCCTGTGTGTGTCTCAGGTTTCAGAGGAAGCTCATCTATCAGACGCTCAACTCAAAGTAAGTCTTGTGTGTGTGTGTGTGTGAGATCATCTGCTCAGTGTCTCCTCTCATCTGCTGCTGGTGTTTCAGGTTTCCTAAACTTCACGTGGAGACGCTGGAGACAGAGAAGGTACAAACACACACACACTCATTCATAAACATTATATTGGTAAACAAGCTCTCATACAGTGTGTGTGTGTGTGTGTTCAGAAGGAGCGTTTCATCCAGATCAGTAAGGTGGATGAAGAGGAGAGGAGGAGGAGAGAGCAGCAGAAACAGCAGAGAGAGCAGGTGTGTACAGCATTCAGATCCCCAGCTGTCACATGACATGGTCTCAGTCTTCACACCTTCATGACATCATCAGCTGGTTCACTGCAGTGATGTGTTGTGTTACAGGAAGAGCTGAACGACGCTGTGGGTTTCTCTAGGGTTATTAGAGCCATCTCCAAATCTGTGAGTCTCTCTCACACACACACACACACACACACACACTCTCACACACACACTCTCTCTCTCACACACACTCACACACACACTCACACACATACACACACACACACACACACACACTATATACTTGTTTTTGTTTTTTTTTTCTTCTGGTTCAGTAATTAAATCAGTAACTGAATGTTGTGAATGAGGCTCATATTCTGATCTTTAATGGCGGAACGATCATGTGTGTGACGCAGGGGAAGCTGGTGGTGGGTCACAACATGCTGCTGGACGTCATGCACACCATCCATCAGTTCTGCGCGCCGCTGCCTGAGGTAACCGTGACGACGCACTGGAGGATTGTGGGATTGGGTGATGTGTGACGGTCTCATGAGCGCTGTGTGTGTGTGTTTGTAGGAGCTGGATGACTTTAAGGAGGTGGCCATGTCTGTGTTTCCCAGGTAAACTGATCACATGATCACCGCTCGTGTGTCTGATTTTGTGTGTGTGTGTGTGTTTGCTCACGCTCTGTGTCTGTGTGTTTCAGGCTGTTGGACACCAAGCTGATGGCATCCACGCAGCCCTTCAAGGTGTGTGTGCTGGGTCATGTGTGTGTGTTTGAGGGTGTGTGTGTGTTTAATGAGTGTTTGTGTGCAGGAGGTCATCAGCAACACATCACTGGCTGAACTGCACAAACAGCTGAGAGAGAAACCCTTCAAATCTCCCACCACTGGTACACACACACACACACACACACTCACTCACACTCGTCACGCTCCAGCAGCAGGCGTCACATGTTCTTCCTGTGTTCAGAGTGTCCTGAAGGCCTCCGGAGTTACGACACGTCCACAGAGCAGCTTCATGAAGCAGGTTACGACGCCTTCATCACTGGACTGTGCTTCATCTCCATGGCAAACCACCTGGGTGAGTGTGTGTGTGTGTGTGTGAGAAGCTTCAGATCAGCTCATCCAATCAGAGCTCAGTCTGAACTGTCACTTTATAAACTGTTTTATTCTCTGATGTTGGTTTCTCTTCTCAGGGTCTTTCCTCACTCCTCCAAAGAGTCACATCTCTGCTCGCTCCAAACTCCTTGAACCCTTCTACAACAAGTGAGCAACACACACACACTCTCTCTCTCTCTCTCTCTCACACACACACAGATGCACACGCGTCTGATTTGAGTTTGTGTTCTCCAGGTTATTCCTGATGAGGGTGATTGACATTCCCTACCTGAACATGAGTGGACCTGACCGTAAGAGCCACACACTCATCATATAAACTCCATATCTGTCTGTCTGTTATTCATCTGTCGCTCTATCATGTGTGTCTCCAGTGCAGCCCAAGAGAGATCACGTCCTGTACGTCACCTTCCCTAAAGAGTGGAAGACCAGTGACCTGTACCAGCTCTTCAGCGCCTTCGGTAACACACACACACACACACACACACACACACACACACACACACACACACACACACACACACACACACACACACACACACACACAGAGTCTCTGGTCAGTGTGTGTGTGTGTGCTGATCTGTTTGTGGTGTCTCAGGTAACATCCAGGTGTCGTGGATCGACGACACGTCGGCGTTCGTGTCTCTCAGTCAGACGGAGCAGGTGCAGATAGGTAAGACTCTCAGAGCCGCTGATGTTTGGGTGTGATGTCATGTCCTGACGTGTGTCTGTGTGCAGCCATGAACACCAGCCGCTACGCCGAGAGCTACCGCATCCAGACCTACGCCGAGTACCTGCAGGCCAGGCAGAAGAACACCTGCTCCAGCAGGAAGTGGGCCTCCGACGGCTGGGCGGACACTTCCTACAGCGCCGCTGCCATGGCGACCAGCCGGTGAGTCCGAGCGTCTCTGCCAGACACGGAACACTGGGTCAGTTGGTCAGTCAGTCATGTGACCCTGTGTGTGTCCAGGCTGCATGCAGTCAAGAGGAGCATCAGTCCGTCTCTGGAGGAGCAGAATCATGAGGCTGACAGCAGCTGGACGACCTACAGCGGCATCAAGAAGATCAAGACTGACGGTCAGTGTCTGCGTCGGTCACGCCTACAGCCACGACTATAACCGTGTCCTCAATAACCAACGATAATAGTAACGATCACTGTATTGGCGTCCACAACAACAAACGATAACTGTAACTAGTTACAATCAACGTATTAGCATCCACAACAATGAACAATAACAACACGAACGGTAACTATCATATAACGATAAGTTACAATCACCGTATTAGTGTCCACAACAACAAACCAAAACAATAACAGTAATGGTCACTGTATTGATCTACAACAAACAACTATTACGATAACTAACAATCTCTGTATTGGCGTCCACAACAGCGAACGATAACTATTACGATAACGATTATGATCACATAACTATAATGGCAACAACCACTGTATTGGCATCCACAACAGCGAACGATAAATATTACGGTAACGATCACATATCTGTAACAATTACAGTAACAATTACTGTATTGGCGTCCACAACGAACGATGACAACTATAACGATAACTCTAATGATCACCGTATTAGCGTCCACAACAACAAACGATAACTATGATAATGGTAACGATCACACATCTGTAACAATAACGGTAACGATCACTGTATTGGTCTACAACAAACGATATTACACGATAACTAACAATCACCGTATTAGCGTCCACAACAATGAACGATAACTATTACGATAACTTAACGATAAGTTAGAATCATTGTATTGGTGTCCACAACGACAAACCAAAACTATTACAATAATGGTAACAATCACTGTATTTGTCTACAACAAATGATTACTGTAACAGTAACAATCACTGTGTTATCATCCACAACAACAAAGTATTATGATTATGGTAACGATCACTATATCAACAATTACAATAGCATCCACTCCAACTGACGGCGACGCTAACAATGATCACTGTATTAGCGGCCACAACAACGAACAAGAACTTAAATAATTGTGTTCTCAATAATGAACTGTATTGGCGTCACTATTAAAGAACGCTAACTATAACGATGACTGTATTAACGTCCACAACAATGAACTACAATAACTTCAACTATAAAAATAATAAAATTATTAGTTTACACCAGCGCATAAGTGCAGCGATTCTTAAAAATGTTTTTTTTTGCCTTTCAAACGTTTATTTCGTTAACCTGAGATGTTTAATTCCACGTTCTCTGCCGGCGTCACAGGAAGCTGCTCACAAACATACGCTGATATCGCTGGTTCAGAGGCGTCCTGTGATTGGCCCAGACTGCAGTAAGTGCCCCGCCCCTTTAACTCACACAGATGATGTCATGACCCATCCTCTGATCGGCTGCTGTTTGTTCAGGCCTGAGGGCGGAGCCTCTGTGAGCCCAGTGCAGGAGGAGGCGGAGCCCGAGGAGTCCTCAGCCAATCCGAGTCAAGGTAAAAGGAGCCGCAAGCACAAGAAGAGGAAGTCAGACGGTGAGCGTTCTTATTGACGTACAGAGGTTTCCTCTCGTCCGCTGAACTCGAGCGTTTGATTGTGTTCTCTCTCGCAGCTTCTGAAACGACGCCGCCGACCCTCTTCGACGTTCCTCGGGTTTGGTAGTGAGAGATCTGCAGCCAATCAGGACCCTTGCTCAGCCCAGGCGTCTCCGACAGCCAATCAGAAGACTGCACTTAACTCCTGACGCCCGGCGTGTCGTCTGTGACTTCCTGTGACCTCCTGTGACCTCTCCTTATGTGGCCGAAGTTCAGAGCGTTTTAAAGGTGCTGAAGTTACTGAGCCATTTCCTGTGTGTGTGTGTGAGAGTGTGAGAGTATTTTACCGCAGTTTCCCAGAACGTTCCCTTATTTTAACTGTTGACGTGTCCTGCAGGTTTATTTATTCCTCGTAAGGGTTTGTTCGTCTTTAGTTCCTTCAGATTTCCAGTGAGAAAAAAGAAATGACGTGTCAAAGAATGTCTAATGATGTCATCACGAATGTCCTGTTCAAATCCTTGTATTTTTTTGTAATGTTCAAATGTTCCCTTTTCCAGGGAGATGAAATTAAAGAGTCTTTCTTAGTACTTCTGTGTTGGGCTGTTGATTCAGAGTCGATTCAGTTTGAGTGAATGATTCACACTGCAGTGTTCGGATCATGATTCATGACTCATACAAAACTAATGCACACTGTGTGAACGCATTAATGTCTCGTACTGGTATTAAAGGCGGGTTTGATCATCTGACTCGCACTGATGTGATTCAAATCGGACCATTTCATCCAACAGTTCTGACCATCAGAAGTTGATCTTGGTTATTAATCCAGTTTTATATTTTAAATCTTATTTTGTTAAATGAAAATTGAATTGTGTGATGAAGTTGTTTTAGATAGTCTCTTGACTCGCTCAAGTGTTTTCAGGCGCTCAAGTATTTTGTTGCGTTAGAGTAATTATCAAACTGTGAATTATCAAGTGTCGTCAGTTCCTCAAATGATGCTGGAGCTCCTGTCAGAATGATCTTGATTTGTGGTTGATGTATGAAGTCCGCTTTCATTTTTTTAATTTAATTTTTAACCAGTAGATCCTTTCCAAACATGCGAATCCTATAATTACCAGTCTTGTCCTCTAGATGTCACTCTTATTTACGCAAAGATCCAAGTCCAAATAATAAATGTGGGTTGAACCGATTGATGGGCAGCGAGTGACCCGGGAATCTTTCTTTACTGCTAATTACAGCACGAAATAAACACTGAACGTCTCAAGGTATGTTGGAAGATACAAAATACAATTTAATAAAGTATAATCTCTCACGTAATCGCTCAGTCAGTGTCTCGATCGCGGAAACGTTTTGACGGATTTTACCTCAGGAAGGCATTAGCTTGCTAGTTAGAAAAACAAGTATAACGAAATGTACAGAAGGTCTACTCTTTCATTATCTTAACTCATTACCTGTTTGTGATGTCTTAATTTTAGCCTAAGCCTGTGTCGAGAGGCATTTAAATGGTTATATTTACAAAAGGATTATATTTAGACAACGAATTAGAAAGCTAGACGGTGTTTTTTTTGTTTTTTCTCGGTAAAAACCTAAAATGTGTTTTGTCAGTGACGCAAAATAGGCAAGTCTATTATTGTTAACATTCAGTATTTTGATATTCAGAGTCTCTGTTCAGTTTATAAATGTGCTTTGTGCAATTTAATATTAGTAATATTTATCTGAAAATGAATAGAAATTGAATTTGATCGTTTGGGCTCTGTTGCTAGTTTTATCTTTTAAGATGACACTAATCAACCATCTTGAGAGGACTGTATAATTTACAGCATTAGTTGAGTTTTTACCTTAACCCTACTGCACACATGTTGATGGCACATAAAGAGAAAAAAAATCCACATTTTTTGCTTCATTTGGGAACATTTTGTTGGTATTTTTTTTTTTTTAAGATTTCACTCTGCACGAAACTTCAAAAAGCAGTTCTTCTCTGCTGAGGTGTATGTTATCATTTTTGCACCTCACTTTGAGTGTTCCCGCACATGAACCCTGCATCTTCCCTTCTTATAACACATTGTGGCCAATGTGAGGAATTGCCCAAAACATCCTCAAAGTACCCCTTATCGCACAACGTTGCCCTGAGGCAATGAAAATAACTAAATTTCTAAAAAAAAAAACTTCATAAAACCTGACAAATGTCTTCTTCCATATAGGCTATGAACATATATTTTTATTATGTACAGTTCATGTCATTTTAAACAAGATTTCTAAAGCAAATAATCTCACCTTCTCCTCACACCGTGTGTCCGAACAGGACGTCCCACCTTCAAATGGTTCTTGATAGTGAGTCCCACACCTTACTGGACTGTTCTGTGGTGCTTTCTCCACCTTTCTAATTGGTTGTAATCATTTAAAGAAAAACTTGCCTGAGGGCAACGCTGCGCTGCAGAGGGATAAGAAAATCTGACATTTACCTGAAGTCTTTACAACTAAATCAACACTGAATCTAAACTCAACTTAAGAAACAAATTGAAATCTCATCACATGATGTACGGTTTCCCTTCGTACCTCTTATGCTAGTTGTGCTTATATTGAATAAAATAAGAGACTAAAGCATTTGTGAAATATTTTATTGATCATCATATCCAGTTATTTCTCTTTTTGCCTTTGTGATCTGTAACTAAACGTTTTACAAACTCATGAAAAGCCAAGAGATGAGATTTTTCCTGCTTTTTTCATTTTTAATTTTCCAGCAGTATCTCTCATTGTAGAATCAGTGCAGCAGGAAGTAGGAGAGCAGAGAACAGGAAGCTGTGTGTGACGCTCTTAGCACCGTTATACGTCATCCTCTGGGTGTCGCTCTTCGCAGCCTTATGCATGCTGGAGCTGTGGGTGTCGCTCTCCTCGCCGTTATACGGGATTCTCCGGGTGGCGCTCTCCTCGCCGTTATACGGGATTCTCCGGGTGGCGCTCTCCTCGCCGTTATACGGGACTCTCCGGGTGGCGCTCTTCGCGCTGTGATACGTGAAGCTCTGGATGAGGCTCTGGGTGACGCTCTGGTTGAGACCGTCATATATGAAGCCCGGGGTGACGGCCTGTGTGTCGCTCTTATCGCCGTTACACAGGTTCCCCTCACAACATGACAGGTCCTGAATAAAGGAGCACTTTAGGAGACCACATATGGATTTAGTGATACAGCCTTTTACAAGCATTTGATGTCCTCCGTGTGTCACTGGTGAAAAGCAAGAAAACAAAGCTTTAGTCTGAGTTGGCCATTGTGAAATGTATCTCAAGTTTAATAATAAGTGCTATTAATGATCAAAAGAGGGACAAATAATGACGTTTATCTCTCCAGATTCTCACCTGTGGTTGTAATGCAAGCGTCTTCAGTGCCGGAACAGCTCACGGTGTTCGAGCAGCTCTGTCCGTCACAGTAATAACACGTCCGTCCATTGGGAGTGTTCAGCCTGGGATCTGTCGGAGCAAAACCAGCTTTCTTTATTATTTTCTAATCAAATATCACTCCTTCAGCTGTCAGTCCTTCACAGAAATCACGTCTCTTGACAGTAAGTGAGTGTATTTGCACAGTACCTGGAGCATCTCTGGCGTTACAGAAGTCGCTGTCGCAGCAGGAATAAGCCGTCTTCGATATGCCGTAGTTAAAGGAACCGTTCTGACATTCATCAATACATTCTTTTTTCTTAATTTTCAAAGTAGTTCCACCTGAAAACACGAATGAGAGACTAGTTAAACGGCACAGAGTTTCGATAGGAAACGTATTTATCAATATGTCAAAGCAGCAGTGAAGAGTCTGCCTGATAAAGTATCTCAAGCAGAATAGAAAATACAAATACTAATTTCAACCAATTTTCTAATACAAATTTTATTGTTACTGAAGGCTAATTAAATATTCTGATTGAATTTGATCATTTCCACCAGAGATTAAGCAGGTCTGTGATGTCAGATATCACGGTGAATTTCAGCCCATCCCACTGGACTCACCCTTTCCCAACACGATTGTTGAACTCATGCACTTGGAGAATCCAGAGGGACAAATCGCCATTGTGTTCATGCAGTAGTTCAAACCTGTGCACTCGTAACAGAAGTGAGAGAGCTGTGAGGATCCGTGTTTGTGCTCAGGATCACTGCAAGCGCGGCTCGTCTCTGTGCCCGCAGACACCAGAACCAACACGAGAACAGCGGAGATGTGCGGATCCATCTCTGATCAGGAGCTGAATGAAGTAACGTGTCTGTTTCAGCGCCTGTTTATAGCCGAGGGGAGGATCTTCATGAGAACATGACCTGAAGACAGTAACGTCATAAAACAAGTGGACGGTTTATGAAATAGGAACTTAAGTTTATTAAATGACAAGTGAACTATGCAAACATAATAAGATAATCAATCTTTTATTTGTAAGGGATGTAGGTGTGCTAAAGCCAACCTGTTCAAGAGTTGATAAAAAAGTGTAGAATTTGTCATTTTCAATTAAGCCTTTAACCACAAATGTTTTTAACCAGTAAAATCAAATTCATGTATGCTTTAGAATTGAACACAAGCTTTCATCTGGTGAAGTGCAGAAGCATCAAAGTACAAACAAACAGGAAACTCATATAGGTCAAGGCTGGTATAGAGGGAAGAAGGTATAGAGGGCTTGACGAAAGAGGTTTAAGTTTAGCCTACAATACGCAAACCTTTGGACCAGACACCCTTGAATTTAAGAAACAACCTACATCAGGTTGTGATGATGGGAAGTTATTGAGAAATCAGTCTGAGATTAGTTTCCTTTCTCTCTTCTCATTTGAACCACAAACCGTCACTTCTGTACGGGAGACAGTCCATGATCCCCGTCATCCTCTCACATCAACATCCACTCGTGTGTTACAACTGCTTTCCATTGTAAAGAGTGTTTGATCTCTGCATATTTCTTTCTGAATAGAGAATGAAGCTATATTTTAACCAGAAGCATGATAGATTGTTTCTAACAAACACGATATTATATGGATTATAGTGACGTCTTTATCAGGTGTTTGGAGTCGGTCACTGCTGAGCAAGTGATGTAATAAACATTTCTCCAAATCCACAAACTCATCTCCATCTTCATAGCCGGAGGGTGAGCAACTACTCCCTCAAAGAGTCAATCAGTTTTCTGTTTGTTAATTTGCATTCAGTACAGTATGAGTTCATATCTTCCTCTGAGTTTTGGGAATGTTTGTGTTTTTACTTTGTATTTTATGTGTGATAATCTGTCTGCAACATTTTAAATAGATCAAATTATAGCTTTTGTCATTGCACTTGATTTTAAAAATGCATTATGACAAAGGGGTTTAAGGAAATGTTGTGGTTTTGTTTCTAGTTTGTTTTTTTATTATGTGTAATCTGTTATGAACACTTCTATTTATTAATTTTAGATGAGGTTTCATACTCAAAAACACTTCAGCAGTGCAGACATGGAGGTGTGAATGTGGTCTGGACGTGTGTTTCAGTGGTTCAGAGAAACAAGTCTCTTGAGCATATGGTAGAAATTGTTTTAAGGTTATCTTGTTATCCAGTTTAAAAATGAGCATCCAAATATCTTCTAAAGCAATGTACATGACGCAGTAATATTAATTACAGATACATATATAACAAAGATACATAAATTAGCCTTATGTTTAGTTTCATTGTGTTTTAGTTTGGTTTTTCATGTTCGTTTGTTTCAACAGTTTTTGAGTTAACCACATGTTCCCTGTTCTGTGGATCATTCACTGTGTTTATAAGACCTTAGTTTGCTCAGTTCTGTGTTTGTTTCCTTATTTCTTCTGTATAATCTCCATTTTCACAAAACGTCTTAAGGCTAAAAGCAGCTTAAATATAATGGGCATGTCAGTCCTACATTTCTGCTCACAAAGCATCTTAGAGGTAAATCTGTGAAACGTCAGGAGTAGTCATGAGGACTCTTGAGGCACTGCAGAAAAATCACAAACTTTGTGGTTCTAAATGGTGTAATTGTGTATGAAATTGGAAAGTAGTAGCAATGATTTAAGTAATATTTAGTGTGCTTTATCAGGCAATTTTACAATAAAAGTAATCTGTTTTGATATTTCAATACACTGTTAATTGACCCTTCACCGGGAGTTTGATTGACAGGCGATCTAACCAATCATAACGCTAAATCTGCTGTTATGTCCGACAAAACAGTCAAGGGAGTTGAACATCAGTGGACGTGAACTTAAGAAATGGTGAGTACTGACATCTTTCTGCGCTTAAAACAACATTCCTTCTGATGTTCATTCATGTTTATTTGATGCTATAAATGAACGAGCAGGAAGAGATGATCGTTCACGAGCTGCTTGAGCTTAATCAGTCACGACACATTAAAGAGCCACAAAACGCTTTTTATTGTTTAAACTTCTTTACAAATGAAAAAATTAGCAGATCCACTCCGTCAAGCCCAAACACATTAACACTGTCATATCCATAACCATGCTAATCCAGAGCTGTCATGATAGAGACATGGATGCGTGTGAGAGAGGATGAACGTTTTGTGAAGCAGATCATGCAGTAGCGCGAGTGGTCTTGTGAAATGAGGAGGCAGAGTCCTCTCTGTGGGTTTAGGGTTTCTTCTTCTCATGCAGTGTACTCAACACATTTTCCACTTGATCTTTACAGTTTCTGGGTTACAGGTAGATATGGAACAACATTTACCCCAGTGGCTCTCAATCGGTTTTCCCATGAGACCCACATTTTCCCATGGTCATTGAGCCACGACCCAATTTTTTACAAATTTGATCAAAGTCCTAAAAATTATATTCAAATGGCTTAAACATTTAAGCATTTTGGCAAAACAGATACTCTGGGAAAAACACAAACATAGTGATGATGAACACTGGAAACTGCTCCAGATGATCAGACCCTTCCCAGCTAACACACACCACCAGAGACGTTAATTATTGTGTAATTTCATGACCTATAACTATGACATTTCCTGCTCGTAGTTTGCTTTGAAGTGATATACAGCGCGTTTGCTCGTGTTGTCAGAGAGAGCGCACTATGAAAACAGTGCAATGGCTGACAGTTTTCTGAGGTAAGACTTTATTTCATAACAAATTACAAAACTAACATTAGATTAATGACACTGACAACATCTCATCGCTACTCCAGCTGAACCTTTATCTGTACAACGTCACAGACGTGTGATTTCTCATGACACATTATATCTGTATCTGTCAGGTCATGTGTGGTTTAGGTGTGTGTGTGTGTGTGTAATGATGAGGTCAGTGTTGTGCGGTTCAATACTGCAGCAGTGCTCTCATGTGAATTAACTTTGTTTATTTGGCATTAGATCAGTGCGGTTTGTCGTGGAAATTCCCAATACTAATCCAACTTCACCACTGACAATTCAAACGACCTCCAGTTGTCAATATAATTATAATACTCAGTACCAATACAGTACTGCAGTACCTCGAGGTAATTCCCCTCCTGAAGTAAGGTGACGGCGTCCCGTCAAGAAGCCACTATCACTACCTCAATCACACATGAGCACACAGGTCTCACTGTTTGTTTGGGTTTTTTGTCCATAATGGAGTGCAAATAAATATGAGGCAAAAGATGGCGGACATCTCAGAGTAGCTTCGATGAAAACAGACATGTTGTCCTCCTGTAATCTGCTGCCCTAGTGGCTTCAGTTCGACATTTGTGAGATTCACTCACGTTATAAACGTCAAATAATATAGTAATTTATATTCAAAATTCTTGCACTTACTATAAATTCTTTGTCCTATAGTTGATGAAGAAGAGGTTATTATCTGTAGTGTGTTAATCAGGTGTGTGTCTGTTGCGGCTCATCGTCTTTTCAGGGTTTTTTTTACACCGCATTTTAAAAGTTCAATTTCTAAAAACACAACTCGACACCCTGCGCTCTTTTCCATTTTATTCACATTTATAAAAGCACAAACGCAATCGTTCATCTTCATCTGAGAGATTTCGGTCCTCCATTTACAGTCTCTGATGCTTCCAAACGTTCATAAAGACACAGATGATCAGATGAAGTTCTCTCAAATACATAAAATATCACCCTTTATAGACAGTTTTTAAAGCAGGGAGTCAACGAAACACTACAGGACTTATTGAACAACACTTCTCAAAAAGCTGAGGAATGAAATCTGTTTTCATCAGGACAGACACTCCTCACATCTGCTCTCTTCAGTCATGTTTATTCTGAACATTAAAATCTGCTCACAGGTGTGATATAAAAACTGTCTCAATCTCTTCAGCCAATCACAGGCGAGCTGGGCGGAGTCACAGCAGCTGCTCACGTCTGTTTGATGTGAATGAAGCAGAGGCCGGGATGATCGCCGCCGCCGCTGTGAACACACACACACACAACATGAGTCACACTGACACACACTCTCAAACACGACTCTCTCAGTGTGTGTGTGTGTGTGTGAGACGTACCTGCTGTCTCCAGGCAGGATCACGACGCTCAGGCAGTTCCTCTCCAGCGCTCGAAACACTTTTCCCACTCTCCCGTCCAGTTTCTTCATCTGACGCTCCAGCAGTGGCTCCTGTAGGTCACATGACACCTGGAGACATTTCATGTCATTACTAGGAGAAACAACGGAGGCGTTTCTGTTTGATTGACAGCTGTCACTCACGTCACACTCCTCCCTCTGCTCTGCCGTCTCTGGGCTGGTTTCCGTAGTAACGGTGTGTGTGTGCATCCATGAGGTCATGTGGGGCGGAGTCAGAGCGTGACAGACTGACAACTTCCTGCTGCCGATCTGGAGGTTGACGCCCACTGCGGCCTGAGCGCTGTCAGCGCACTCGAACTCTACAACACACACACACACACACACTGATTCTCAGTACTGTATTTAATCAGCATTAATTAAAGCAGCACAACATCATTTCCACATTAATGAACCTCCGCTGGATTCATACGCACTGATGAAGGCGTGTCTGCTGCGTTTCCCAGCATCCTCTGCGGCGCTGGGGACCTGCTGAATGGGGCCGAACTGTCTGAAGGTCTGGAGCAGGTCGTCATGGCGATGCGGTTTAGTGGACAGATTACACACGTAGATCATATGAATGTTGAGGCGGTCGTTCAGACGTTCAGAGAGACGCTCGTCCAGATCCAGACAGAGATCGTGTACGGGACGCCGCACCTGAAATCAGTAAAAACCTCGTCAGGGAACTACAGTGTCTGTGCTACGGCCTGCTCACGCCAACAACTAGAACTATAACAATTATTAGCTATAACTACAACAATAACTGTAACGATAATTAACTATTACTACAACAATAACTGTAACGATAACTATAACGATAATAATACAACGATAACTAAAATACTACAATAACTAAAACTACAACGATAACAAACAATAACTAACGATTATGATAACTAACGATAACTGCAACAATAACTAAAACTACAACGATAAACTACAACGATAACTAAAGCTACAATGATAACTAAAACAATAACTATAACGAACTAACGATAACTAACTACAACGATAACAAATTACAACAAACTACAACGATAACAAATTACAACATAAACTACAACGATTACAAACTAACGATAACAAATTACAACAAACTACAACAATAACTATAATGATTATGATAACTAACGATAAGTATAACTACTACAATAACTATAACTACGATAACAAATTACAACATAAACTACATCGATAACTATAAATACAACGATAACAAACTACAACGATAACAAACTACAACGATAACAAATTACAACATAAACTACAACGATAAACTACAACGATAACAAATTACAACATAAACTACAACGATAACAAACTAACAATAACAAATTACAACTTAAACTACAACGATAACAAACTACAACGATAACTGAAACTACAACAATAACTAAAACAATAACTATAATGATTATGATAACTAACGATAAGTATAACTACTACAATAACTAACTACAACGATAAAAAATTACAACATAAACTACATTGATAACTATAAATACAATGATAACTATAACTACAACGATAACAAATTACAACATAAACTACAACGATAAACTACAACGATAACAAATTACAACATAAACTACAACGATAAACTACAACGATAACAAATTACAACATAAACAACATCGATAACTATAAATACAACGATAACTATAACTACAACGATAACAAATTACAACAAACTACAACGATTACAAACTACAACGATAACAAATTACAACATAAACTACAACGATAACAAACTACAACGATAACAAATTACAACAAACTACAACGATAAACTACAACGATAACAAATTACAACATAAACTACAACGATAACAAACTAACAATAACAAATTACAACTTAAACTACAACGATAACAAACTACAACGGTAACTGAAACTACAACAATAACTAAAATAATAACTATAATGATTATGATAACTAACGATAAGTATACTACAATAACTATAACTACAACGATAAAAAATTACAACATAAACTACATCGATAACTAAATACAATGATAACTATAACTACAACGATAACAAATTACAACAAACTACAACGATAAACTACAACGATAACAAATTACAACATAAACTACAACGATAACAAATTACAACATAAACTACAACGATAACAAACTACAACGATAACAAATTACAACATAAACTACAACGATAACAAACTACAACGATAACAAATTACAACAAACTACAAGGATAACAAATTACAACATAAACTACAACGATAACAAACTACAACGATAACAAATTACAACAAACTACAATGATAACAAATTACAACAAACTACAACAACAACAAACTACAACGATAAACTACAACGATAACAAATTACAACATAAACTACAACGATAACAAATAACAACATAAACTACAACGATAACAAACTACAACGATAACAAATTACAACATAAACTACAATGATAAACTACAACGATAACTAAAACTACAACGATAACTAAAACAATAACTATTATGATTATGATAACTAACGATAAGTATAACTACTACAATAATTATAACTACTATAACTACTATAACTATAACTACTAATAACGATAACAAATTACAACATAAACTACACCGATAACTATAAATACAACGATAACTATAACGATAAAGAAAACTATAGCAATATCTATAACAATAAAGATAACTGCAACCATAACCATAACAACGATAACAGTGTGTGTGTGTGTGTGTGTGTGTGTGTGTGTGTGTGTGTGTGACCTTGATGGTGCAGCCGTTGATCTGGTGTCCATCCAGATGATCTAGAGCGAGCTGAGCTCCTTCAAGATGCTCGAACACGACCTCCGCATGAACCTACGGACACACAGAGACTGAACAAGACTGTGTGTGTATGAGTGTGTATCAGTGTGTGTGTGAGTGTGTTGTACCCCGTGTGTGTGGTGCAGCAGTCGAACGGTCCGCAGGCGTCCGCAGCGCTTCAGTAGTGTGTGTACGTGTCTCTCTGTGCTGTCAGCGGCCAGCGGGCCCACATACAACACACACATCTGCCCCAGACGCTCACACACCTGAAACACACACACATCAGCGTCATACCATCATGTGTGTGTGTGTGTGTGTGTGTGTGTGTAGTGTACCTGCTGCAGGTGGCGCTGTCGTCCCGTCGCGGTCGTTTGATTCAGTGTGTTGCTGAACGACGAGAACTGAAGGACACTGAGTGAATAAGACTGAACCAGCCGTCTGAACACACACACCACCTACACACACACACACACACACACAGTGAGATACAGGTGTGTGGGAACCAAAAGAAATGATCCAGTTCAACAGAACTTATTAAAAAGAGCTGGTTGTGTGTGTGTCACCTCTCTGTCACTGAAGCACTGCTGTCTCCGGCACTGCTGATTGGACACAGAGCCGTTCGTCTCCGCTGCTCTGCCCAGGAACAATGCTGATTGGCCGGATCCGTAGAGGGCGTGGCCGAAGCTGAGAGAGCTGTGATTGGACAGAGAGACCGTCAGAGAGGAACGTCTTCAGTGTGTCACGTGTCAGAAATAGAGACGAGTACCTGAGCTGATGATCGGACAAGATCACATGATCATCGATCTCAGGAAAATCCCACAATTCATCGTGATGATCCTCAAGCACCTGAGAGAGAACGAACATCAGACAACTGAATCATTCACAGTCGACTGCTTCAGTGAGAAGAACCCATTCAAAACAACTCATTAAATATGAACCAATTCAAAAGAATGATTCACTGATAAATCAGAATCATTTAACCAGATTGACTGATTCATTGAGATGAACTGATTCAAAATGATTCACTCAAATCAGATTTCTTTTTAAATCAGTGATTCAGACCATAATTTTTACATCAGTTTGCCAAGGAAATGAATCAAAAGAATCTATTCACTCATATCAGACGAGACAAAAGCAGTTTGAATCAGAGCTTCTCCTCACCTCTCTGGGTCCCTTCCTGATGAAGTACTGAGCCAGATGAAGAGCGGCCAGCGCGTCCTCACAGGGGTCGTGACCTCTGCGGTCCTCCGACTGGATCTCGCGGCTGCCGATCACACACACACACACACACTGAATCTGAAGCTCAGCTGAACATGTGAGCGTGACGAGCTTGTGTTCAGACTCACTTCAGAATCACTTGAGCCAGACGCTTGAGTTTGAACCTGCGGCCGAACTCCTGACGGTACAGCAGAGACGTGTCCATGGCGTGAGGGTGGATCATCTGCACACACACACACATCTACACTTCATCCTGTTCAGTTCAGTGAGTGTGTGTGTAGAGGAGAGCGACGTACCTGAAGGACGCGCAGGTCTCCGTCCAGAGAGTGTCCGACCAGCACAGCGTCCCGCGGCAGCAGCTGCAGGAGTTTACTCTGAACGTCCTCCAGACGCGTGGAGACGGGCTTCAGGATCGAGCGAGTGATGCCAGAAAACCTGCCGCACACACACACACACACACACACACACACACACTGGAGACCCAGATACACTTCAAGAGGAACTGTAGTGTGTGTGTGTATGTGTGTGTGTGTGTGTGTGTGTGTGTGTGTGTGTGTGTGTACCTGGTGCAGTAGTTGATGATGCGGTTCGGTGGTTTGACGAGCTCATCCAGCACACAGCGTCCATCAGCGTCCACCAGCGCCACACGCGTGACCTCTAACCCCTCAGTCGTCAGGCACTGAAACACAAACAGGCGTTCAGACTGCCGCGGCCAATCACAGCGCAGAACACAGCCGAGCGCAGACACGCACCATCTCACAGTCCAGGCCGAACAGAGGACTGCCGTCCGTCACGCGCCCGTCGCTCTCGGTGCACACGAACCCCTCACAGCCCCGCCCACCTGCACGGCATCATGGGACAGAAGTGAGTGAGTGTGTGTCGGTCGTGCATCTCGTGTGTGTGTGTGTGTCTCACCCTTCACAGGGAAGTTGTGTTTGATCATTTCCTGTTCGGTCAGCAGGAAGCTGCTCAGCCCGGCGGCGCTCGATCCGAAGCGGCGAATCACAGGATGACACATCAGCGAGGCTGCGGGACACACAGCAGGTCATGTGACAGCGATCATCAGCGACCGACGGCTCAGAGAGGAACCGGCGACTCACCTGGCAGCGGCATGTGTGTTTCTACGGTGACCTTACTGCTGAGGAGGTCAGAGGTCAGCGGGTCACATGACGAGGGCGTCAGAGTCCATCTCTGAGAAACACAAACACACTTGACTGATCTTTGCTTTCTCCATATAGTGAGGCTGGGTAAACAATACTGATTTCTTGATTTTAATCGATTCTCATTTTTACTAACAGATATTGATTCTTAAATCCCAAGAATTGATTAGTCTAGTCTGTTTTCAGCTGATGAATGAGCAGAATATGTAGCTCCTCCCATCCAATAAATCGCAATAATCTTTGTTACTTTTGATATGAAGAAAAGTCTCAGATTTCAAATGACGTCCATCTTATTATGAGATTCAAAAAATAAATACCGTTTTGGCGCTGTTTAATGTGGCGTGACGGATCGCTTTAGCGCCTCAGTTAAAGAGAAGCATGTGATCATCCTCTCCTCCGCTTTAATACCAGTTACAGCGAAATAAACATGAACATCTGAAGGTATGTTAAAATATACAGTACAACTTACTGAAATCCGTATCATGTGACGTGTAATCGCTCAATCAGTGCTTCAACCTCAATAAAACAGCTTCAATGTCACGTGACGTCACATTTACCTCAGAAAAACACATTCAGTGACCATAAACTCATTAGTCAGCTAGAAAAGTGACTCTAGAAAGATAAATATAGCTATGCACCGTTACATATTCATTATAATCTTTAATGTTCTTCAATATTTAATGGATGTCTGAATAAAAATCAGCCACGATTTAAATGTTTATTTCAAAAAAACAAATTGGAGTAGAAATATGATGTAATTCTAAACTTTATTTATAATAAAAACATGATTGAGTGTAATTTAAGAGTTTGTATATAAATAAGTTAATTTAAACTTCAATATTATTACAGTAGCACCAGCTGACTCTCATGTGTAGTTGACTAACAGCATTAGTTGAGAGATTTTTCCTCTAGAAAATTTGCCGAAATCGAAATTGAATCGAATCGTGAAAATTGTGTCGAAACCTAGCCCTATTCATCAGTAACATGTGTGTTTGTTTGTGTGTGTGTGTGTGTGTGTGTGTGTGTGTGTGTGTGTGTGTGTGTGTGTGACTCACTGAGCTGTATCTCTGCAGGTGTCTGAACTGACTGAAGTATCTGTAGAAGTGACTCTGCGTCAGTCCGTCCAGGATCATCACGTTCACGCGGGACAGACGCGCATCATCACTGACGCTGAACCAGCTGCACACACAAACACACACTGTCACCTGTCAATCAGACTGTGTGTGTGTGTGTGTGTGTGTGTGTACCTGGGCTTCTTCACTCTGTTACAGCGCTTGAGTGTGATGTACTGGATCAGATCACACACGTCCTTCGCCGTCAGCACATCCTGATCACACACACACGCACACACACACACACACACACACACACACACACACACAACAACAATTACACTTTGACAATGTAAAGGCTCTTTCTCAGCTCAAGTCAAAGGAATAAGGCTGAAGGAAATGCAAAGTTGCATTGTTTATTTGAAAAAGTAACTTTCATGACATTTGATATGATATTTATTTTGTTGTAAATTGAAGAAGTAATGCGTTACTTTGGTAGTTACTTGTAAAAGTAATCTGATTACATATCTGGCGTTACTTCAGCATGAGTGAGTGAATGTGAGTCACCTGATGCAGCTTGAGTCTCTTCTGACAGTCTGACATCACACTGTCTGCTCTCCTCTTACTGCTCGAGCACGAGGATGATGATGATGATGATGAAGGTGATTCCATCTGTGGATCCGCCGGTGTTTCGATCTTCATGATACTCTTCTTCAGTCTGATTATCATGTGACCATATCAGCGGAACACTAAAGCGTCATGACGTCAGCGCAATGTAAATACAGCGATATAACGATGTAAATAATGACGGAAAGCAGCACATGTGTCCACTGATCTACAGCTCTGAGATCGATTAGGATCCACTGATCTGTGTGCGATTACTTCCGCTTCCGACCAATCACAGACTCCGCTGACAAACACGTGACGCGCACGACACCGGAAGCGCAGCACGACACCGGAAATGGCCTCAGTGTGCGGGTAATTCGAAACTGCGCGAGTGTTTTTGTTTGTGAGGTTTATAATAATCATGTTTTGATGTTCAGCGTTTATTGAGTCACTCAGAAGATGTTTGTGTGAAGATCAGCGACATGACGACAAAGAGTCTGGCCAAGTAAGAAACATCTGATGTTACATATAATATAAAGTTTATAAACACTAACTCACATTCAATATTATATTAACACTACACACTTACATTATACATTATTATATATTTCGCCATTCTGCAGAACTGCTTCATAGTCAGAGTTGGAAAGTCAAATTTTGTATGTATGCAAATTGTATAATATCAAAGCTACACATTTCCAGTAATTGTGCAGTTAATTCTCATATTGTATTTTCAGAAGGTTTTGGAATATTTTTCCTCTCCCCAAATTTGTCACTACCGAAACACAATAATAAATCATTTAATCAGAAGGGTCACAATGGCCTATTGAGATTTTGTTTACATCTACATTGTGAATATATTTTTTGCTATTTTAAAAAAGGTTTTCACAGGTAAATCAATAACAATTACAATTTTGACAATATTTCAAGTGTAATTTATGAGATTTGTTGTATTTTAAATTCAATCTTTCTTTGTAAAAGTCATAAAGTTTATCAAACTGATTTCAAAGTTCATTAGTTTGAATAAACATTGATCCAAACACTATAATAACATCTGAGCTGATCATTCAATGTACTTTATTTCTGACATGTTTCGGTCGTGACAGTAATGTGTTGGTAGTGACCACATCACATGACACAAATTAACTCGCATACTAAAACATATTAAAATACTAATGATCTGCATAACTGTATGAAAATGTAGTTTATTTCCCCCAAATAAATGATAATGTGTTACTTTTGTCACTACCAGAACAATGATGTCATGTTTCGGTCGTGACACTTTTGAGCTCAAAGATGATGATCAGCACATGGTTATCTAGCACAGATCTGAACAGTTTCACACACATAAAAACTACATTTTATGGAATAACACTCAAAAAAGTTTGTTTAATTGCAGTAAAAGGTGTTTGTTAGTGACGTTCATTAAAGCTCCTCACAGATTTTCAGACTTCTGAACACATTTAACTCAGAATGATGATCTGCTGTGACAGAGAGGCTGTGAGAGGAGGAGCACACGAATATCTCCTGAAGTGTGTTAAAATCAGCCTCAATGACCCAAACACACACTGTTTCTGTAGTGATGTGAACATGACCAATAAATGATGATTTTATATTTTAATCTTACTGATATTTTAAATATTATTGTGGGATTCAATAGATAATAGAAGGATCTTAGTAAACATCTAAAATTTGAATACTTAAATGTGTTTTTGGTTGTGGGACAGCAGTGTGCACCAATTCTGCAGAACGGCCCATATAAGCACAACATACACTGATATCAAGTGTGTGTGTGTGTGTGTGTGTGTGTGTGTGTCAGAGAGCTGGGTCTGATCCGGAGGCGCAGTCGGTCGTCTGGAGCTCATCAGCGCGCGTCAGTCCGCAGTAAGAGTCTGTCGTCAGTGAGTGTGTTCAGTGTGTAATAATAACGACAGTGATGACGGATGAGTGTGTGTCGTGTTTCTCAGAGCAGCGCTTCTCCTTCCTGATCGTCATCGACTTTGAGTCCACCTGCTGGAGAGAGAAGAACGGCTGCGGCCAGGAGATCAGTGAGTCCCGACTCTTCCTCACACCTCCTCCTGTGTGAGTGTGTGTGTGAGTGTGTGTGTGTGTGTGTGTGTGTGTGTGTGTGTGTGTGTGTGTGTGTGTGAGTGTGTGGCTCTGAACGTGTGTTTCGCTCCTCACCAGTCGAGTTTCCAGCCGTCCTGCTGAACGTGTCGAACGGAGCGGTCGAGTCCGAGTTCCACACCTTCGTCCAGCCGCAGGAGCATCCGGTGTTATCAGACTTCTGCACGGAGCTCACGGGCATCACACAGGTCACCTGACATCTGATTCAGACGCCTTCAGTGATGTGTGTGTGTGTGTGTGTCACTGACCGTGTGTCCTGCGTGTGATTGGCTGACAGGATCAGGTGGACTCCGCCCCTCCCCTACACATCTGCCTGTCCAGATTCAAGCACTGGCTGCTCCGCCTCCAGCAGGAGAGGGGCGTGGTCTTCGAGACAGACAGCGCAGGCCCCGCCCCCTCCGGACACCCCTGTGCTTTCATCACATGGTCAGGTGAGAAAGACTCTCACGGCTCGGCTCTTCATCTGTGTTGTGTAGGTTCATCAGTAACGTGTGTGTGTGTGTGTGTGTGTGTGTGTAGACTGGGATTTGGGCGTGTGTTTGCTGTACGAGTGCAAACGGAAGCAGCTGACCGTTCCTGAAGCTCTGAAGAGCTGGATCGACCTGAGAGCCACTTACAGGGTAACACACACACTCACACACACACACTGAATTAAATCAGAAGAATGCCGCGGTAAAGCGTCTAGTGTTTACTCTGGTCTGTCAGCTCTTCTATAACAGGAAGCCCAAAGGACTGAGAGGAGCTCTGCTGGACCTCGGCATCCAGTTCACAGGAAGAGAGCACTCGGGTACACACACACTCAGACACTGAACACACACTCTCTCTCACACACACACACACACACACACACACTCAGACACTGAACACACTCTCTCTCTCACACACACACACACACACACACACACACTGATGTGTGTTGTTTGCGCTCAGGTCTGGTGGACGCGAGGAACACGGCTCTGCTGGCGTGGCGGATGGTGTCTGACGGCTGTTTGCTGACCGTCACTAAGTCTCTGCGGCCGGTGAGTTCTGTCTGCGCGCCCGCACACCTGCACAGGTGACTCCACCCCCTGCATGACATCACAGCCAATCAGGAGCCAGCGCTGAGGTTTAATAAAGCATCTCTCTGTCTCTCAGGCGCCGGTGAAGTCCAGACCTCCCCTCAGAAACACTTCCTGTTCAGTCAGCGCAGAGCGACGCACACGTGACGAACCGCAGGCGAGTGTGTGTCGAGCGCTCGTGACGCCGCACACCGTCCTCTCCAGCACAATCACTGCGCTGCCAGACCTGCAGGAGACCAGCAACACCGCGCTGGCCGGGCTCTCGGACACGACCTATGACCCCGAGACTCCGGACGCCTGCTGGAGAGACGGAGTCCTGCTGACCGAGGAGGAGGAGCCTGGCTCTTATGATGACGTTCCTCTGGGGGCGGAGCCTGATGAGAACCAACCCAACAAAACCACATCAAACCAGCACAAAGCCTCTGTTTCTACAGGTGTCTTTAAAACGCCCCAGCCGCTCCCGCGCACAGACCTGTACGGACCCCTCTCTCGCTTCTTAGGACGCAGCACCGCCCCTTTCAGTGTTTACAAAGACCCGCCCATCAGTGTGCCCCGCCCTCATCCCTCCAAAGACACGCCCATCAGTGTGCCCCGCCCCCATCTCTCCAAAGACCCTCCCGTCATCAAGTCCCGCCCCCCTCTCTCCTGCGCTGTCGGTCACTCGTCAAAGAGGACGGCCCCTCTGTGTGGCTGCGGCCGCAGGGCCCGGCGTCTGACGGTGGGTAACGGCGGGCCCAACCACGGCCGGGTGTTTTTCTGCTGCCCCGTCAGACGGCAGAGCTGCGGCGGCCCACAGAAGGGCTGCGACTTCTTCCAGTGGGAGTCTGGATTAATGCGGTCCAGAGCTCCAAACCAGCTGAGAACACCACAGACCTGCAGCTCCAGAGCCCTCCGGTGACCCAACACTGTCACTGCGTCACCTCTATGATTTAACAAACCTGTGAAAGAATTCATTTATAATAAATCAGTTTTTAATAAATCAAGTTATTTTAGAAACATTGTAAAGTTGCAGAAACGTGAAATATGGTTTTACTGTATATTACATGAATAAAAGAGCAGTGCTATTTTAAATGTGACTTAAAATGTTTTGTTAATCATTTTCAATGCATTAAAAATGATTATTATTTATTCCTTGTAATGTGCTTTATAAAACACTGTATACACAGTTATAATACATTATAATCTTATCTATTAATTGTTAAAACTTTAGAAAGAACAATGCATTAAAACGCATATAAAACAGGCTGTTTATCATGTAACAAGGAATCTACACATACTTTGATTACATAATTAATATAATACATATACTTAAGGCTTTATTATTTGTATAGATTTCATTATATATTTTCCGTGAAAGAAAACACGTGTGGTGCACATTAGGGTCTTTTAACTTATAATTTGCAACAGCGTATACGCGTTTCGTAATTAAATGTCCCATGCGTGGCCCTGTACGACGCGTGCTGTGGAGAGCTTGAAGCGCGACTGACACACGCGTGTCCGGAGCGCGTTCATATCCCCAGAGTTTCTTCATCACATCTGATTTATCTGAAGGAGCAGCGGAGAGTTTGATAACGCGCAGTCATGTCTGATACGCGCAAGAGGAGCAGGAAGCGCTTCGGCGGGCACGCGCACAAGAAACAGAAGGGCTCCCGTGAGCTCGAGGTGGGCGCGCAGGGGGTGCTCATTACCTGCAACATGAACGAGCGCAAGTGCACGAGCGAAGCCTTCAGCCTCCTCAACGAGTACGCGGACGCGCTCTACGGTCCTGAGCAGGTGAGCAGCATGAAGTCAGAGATGCGTTACTGTAGTGTAGTGCACTATAGAGATGTGTTACTGTAGTGTAGTGCACTATAGTGTTGTTACTGTAGTGTAGTGCACTATAGAGATGTGTTACTGTAGTGTAGTGCACTATAGTGTTGTTACTGTAGTGTAGTGCACTATAGAGATGTGTTACTGTAGTGTAGTGCACTATAGAGATGTGTTACTGTAGTGTAGTGCACTATAGAGATGTGTTACTGTAGTGTAGTGCACTATAGAGATGTGTTACTGTAGTGTAGTGCACTATAGAGATGTGTTACTGTAGTGTAGTGCACTATAGTGTTGTTACTGTAGTGTAGTGCACTATAGAGATGCGTTACTGTAGTGTAGTGCACTATAGAGATGTGTTACTGTAGTGTAGTGCACTATAGTGTTGTTACTGTAGTGTAGTGCACTATAGAGATGTGTTACTGTAGTGTAGTGCACTATAGAGATGTGTTACTGTAGTGTAGTGCACTATAGAGATGTTACTGTAGTGTAGTGCACTATAGAGATGTGTTACTGTAGTGTAGTGCACTATAGAGATGTGTTACTGTAGTGTAGTGCACTATAGAGATGTGTTACTGTAGTGTAGTGCACTATAGAGATGTTACTGTAGTGTAGTGCACTATAGAGATGTGTTACTGTAGTGTAGTGCACTATAGAGATGTGTTACTGTAGTGTAGTGCACTATAGAGATGTGTTACTGTAGTGTAGTGCACTATAGAGATGTGTTACTGTAGTGTAGTGCACTATAGAGATGTGTTACTGTAGTGTAGTGCACTATAGAGATGTGTTACTGTAGTGTAGTGCACTATAGAGATGTGTTACTGTAGTTTAGTGCACTATAGAGATGTTACTGTAGTGTAGTGCACTATAGAGATGTGTTACTGTAGTTTAGTGCACTATAGAGATGTTACTGTAGTGTAGTGCACTATAGAGATGTGTTACTGTAGTGTAGTGCACTATAGAGATGTGTTACTGTAGTGTAGTGCACTATAGAGATGTGTTACTGTAGTGTAGTGCACTATAGAGATGTGTTACTGTAGTGTAGTGCACTATAGAGATGTGTTACTGTAGTGTAGTGCACTATAGAGATGTGTTACTGTAGTGTAGTGCACTATAGAGATGTGTTACTGTAGTGTAGTGCACTATAGAGATGTGTTACTGTAGTGTAGTGCACTATAGAGATGTGTTACTGTAGTGTAGTGCACTATAGAGATGTGTTACTGTAGTGTAGTGCACTATAGAGATGTGTTACTGTAGTGTAGTGCACTATAGAGATGTGTTACTGTAGTGTAGTGCACTATAGAGATGTGTTACTGTAGTGTAGTGCACTATAGAGATGTGTTACTGTAGTGTAGTGCACTATAGAGATGTGTTACTGTAGTGTAGTGCACTATAGAGATGTTACTGTAGTGTAGTGCACTATAGAGATGTGTTACTGTAGTGTAGTGCACTATAGAGATGCGTTACTGTAGTGTAGTGCACTATAGAGATGTGTTACTGTAGTGTAGTGCACTATAGAGATGTGTTACTGTAGTGTAGTGCACTATAGAGATGTGTTACTGTAGTGTAGTGCACTATAGAGATGTGTTACTGTAGTGTAGTGCACTATAGTGTTGTTACTGTAGTGTAGTGCACTATAGAGATGTGTTACTGTAGTGTAGTGCACTATAGAGATGTGTTACTGTAGTGTAGTGCACTATAGAGATGCGTTACTGTAGTGTAGTGCACTATAGAGATGTGTTACTGTAGTGTAGTGCACTATAGAGATGTTACTGTAGTGTAGTGCACTATAGAGATGTGTTACTGTAGTGTAGTGCACTATAGAGATGTGTTACTGTAGTGTAGTGCACTATAGAGATGTGTTACTGTAGTGTAGTGCACTATAGTGTTGTTACTGTAGTGTAGTGCACTATAGAGATGTGTTACTGTAGTGTAGTGCACTATAGTGTTGTTACTGTAGTGTAGTGCACTATAGAGATGTGTTACTGTAGTGTAGTGCACTATAGAGATGTGTTACTGTAGTGTAGTGCACTATAGAGATGTGTTACTGTAGTGTAGTGCACTATAGAGATGTGTTACTGTAGTGTAGTGCACTATAGAGATGTGTTACTGTAGTGTAGTGCACTATAGAGATGTGTTACTGTAGTGTAGTGCACTATAGAGAGATGTTACTGTAGTGTAGTGCACTATAGAGATGTGTTACTGTAGTGTAGTGCACTATAGAGATGTGTTACTGTAGTGTAGTGCACTATAGAGATGTGTTACTGTAGTGTAGTGCACTATAGAGATGTGTTACTGTAGTGTAGTGCACTATAGAGATGTGTTACTGTAGTGTAGTGCACTATAGAGATGTGTTACTGTAGTGTAGTGCACTATAGAGATGTGTTACTGTAGTGTAGTGCACTATAGAGATGTGTTACTGTAGTGTAGTGCACTATAGAGATGTGTTACTGTAGTGTAGTGCACTATAGAGATGTGTTACTGTAGTGTAGTGCACTATAGAGATGTTACTGTAGTGTAGTGCACTATAGAGATGTGTTACTGTAGTGTAGTGCACTATAGAGATGTGTTACTGTAGTGTAGTGCACTATAGAGATGTGTTACTGTAGTGTAGTGCACTATAGTGTTGTTACTGTAGTGTAGTGCACTATAGAGATGTGTTACTGTAGTGTAGTGCACTATAGAGATGTGTTACTGTAGTGTAGTGCACTATAGAGATGTGTTACTGTAGTGTAGTGCACTATAGAGATGTGTTACTGTAGTGTAGTGCACTATAGAGATGTGTTACTGTAGTGTAGTGCACTATAGAGATGTGTTACTGTAGTGTAGTGCACTATAGAGATGTGTTACTGTAGTGTAGTGCACTATAGAGATGCGTTACTGTAGTGTAGTGCACTATAGAGATGTGTTACTGTAGTGTAGTGCACTATAGAGATGTGTTACTGTAGTGTAGTGCACTATAGAGATGTGTTACTGTAGTGTAGTGCACTATAGAGATGTGTTACTGTAGTGTAGTGCACTATAGAGATGTGTTACTGTAGTGTAGTGCACTATAGAGATGTGTTACTGTAGTGTAGTGCACTATAGAGATGTGTTACTGTAGTGTAGTGCACTATAGAGATGTGTTACTGTAGTGTAGTGCACTATAGAGATGTGTTACTGTAGTGTAGTGCACTATAGAGATGTGTTACTGTAGTGTAGTGCACTATAGAGATGTGTTACTGTAGTGTAGTGCACTATAGAGATGTGTTACTGTAGTGTAGTGCACTATAGAGATGTGTTACTGTAGTGTAGTGCACTATAGAGATGTGTTACTGTAGTGTAGTGCACTATAGAGATGTGTTACTGTAGTGTAGTGCACTATAGAGATGTGTTACTGTAGTGTAGTGCACTATAGAGATGTGTTACTGTAGTGTAGTGCACTATAGAGATGTGTTACTGTAGTGTAGTGCACTATAGAGATGTGTTACTGTAGTGTAGTGCACTATAGAGATGTGTTACTGTAGTGTAGTGCACTATAGAGATGTGTTACTGTAGTGTAGTGCACTATAGAGATGTGTTACTGTAGTGTAGTGCACTATAGAGATGTGTTACTGTAGTGTAGTGCACTATAGAGATGTGTTACTGTAGTTTAGTGCACTATAGAGATGTGTTACTGTAGTGTAGTGCACTATAGAGATGTGTTACTGTAGTGTAGTGCACTATAGAGATGTGTTACTGTAGTGTAGTGCACTATAGAGATGTGTTACTGTAGTGTAGTGCACTATAGAGATGTGTTACTGTAGTTTAGTGCACTATAGAGATGAGTTACTGTAGTGTAGTGCACTATAGAGATGTGTTACTGTAGTGTATGGCACTATAGAGATGTGTTACTGTAGTGTAGTGCACTATAGAGATGTGTTACTGTAGTGTAGTGCACTATAGAGATGTGTTACTGTAGTGTAGTGCACTATAGAGATGTGTTACTGTAGTGTAGTGCACTATAGAGATGTGTTACTGTAGTGTAGTGCACTATAGAGATGTGTTACTGTAGTGTAGTGCACTATAG
This sequence comes from Chanodichthys erythropterus, assembly GCF_024489055.1. Classification (NCBI taxonomy): domain Eukaryota; kingdom Metazoa; phylum Chordata; class Actinopteri; order Cypriniformes; family Xenocyprididae; genus Chanodichthys; species Chanodichthys erythropterus. The sequence goes on from NC_090232.1 coordinate 56,038,335, forward strand.
AGATGTGTTACTGTAGTGTAGTGCACTATAGAGATGTGTTACTGTAGTGTAGTGCACTATAGAGATGTGTTACTGTAGTGTAGTGCACTATAGAGATGTGTTACTGTAGTGTAGTGCACTATAGAGATGTGTTACTGTAGTGTAGTGCACTATAGAGATGTGTTACTGTAGTGTAGTGCACTATAGAGATGTGTTACTGTAGTGTAGTGCACTATAGAGATGTGTTACTGTAGTGTAGTGCACTATAGAGATGTGTTACTGTAGTGTAGTGCACTATAGAGATGTGTTACTGTAGTGTAGTGCACTATAGAGATGTTACTGTAGTGTAGTGCACTATAGAGATGTGTTACTGTAGTGTAGTGCACTATAGAGATGTGTTACTGTAGTGTAGTGCACTATAGAGATGTGTTACTGTAGTGTAGTGCACTATAGAGATGAGTTAATGTATTGTAGTGCAATATAGAGATGTGATAATGTAGTGTCGTGCACTATAGAGATGTGTTACTGTTGTGTAGTGCACTATAGAGATGTGTTACTGTAGTGTAGTGCACTATAGAGATGTGTTACTGTAGTGTAGTGCACTATAGAGATGTGTTACTGTAGTGTAGTGCACTATAGAGATGTGTTACTGTAGTTTAGTGCACTATAGAGATGTGTTACTGTAGTGTAGTGCACTATAGAGATGTGTTACTGTAGTGTAGTGCACTATAGAGATGTGTTACTGTAGTGTAGTGCACTATAGAGATGTGTTACTGTAGTGTAGTGCACTATAGAGATGTGTTACTGTAGTGTAGTGCACTATAGAGATGTGTTACTGTAGTGTAGTGCACTATAGAGATGTGTTACTGTAGTGTAGTGCACTATAGAGATGTGTTACTGTAGTGTAGTGCACTATAGAGATGTGTTACTGTAGTGTAGTGCACTATAGAGATGTGTTACTGTAGTGTAGTGCACTATAGAGATGTGTTACTGTAGTGTAGTGCACTATAGAGATGTGTTACTGTAGTGTAGTGCACTATAGAGATGTGTTACTGTAGTGTAGTGCACTATAGAGATGTGTTACTGTAGTGTAGTGCACTATAGAGATGTGTTACTGTAGTGTAGTGCACTATAGAGATGTGTTACTGTAGTGTAGTGCACTATAGAGATGTGTTACTGTAGTGTAGTGCACTATAGAGATGTGTTACTGTAGTGTAGTGCACTATAGAGATGTGTTACTGTAGTGTAGTGCACTATAGAGATGTGTTACTGTAGTGTAGTGCACTATAGAGATGTGTTACTGTAGTGTAGTGCACTATAGAGATGTGTTACTGTAGTGTAGTGCACTATAGAGATGTGTTACTGTAGTGTAGTGCACTATAGAGATGTGTTACTGTAGTGTAGTGCACTATAGAGATGTGTTACTGTAGTGTAGTGCACTATAGAGATGTTACTGTAGTGTAGTGCACTATAGAGATGTGTTACTGTAGTGTAGTGCACTATAGAGATGTGTTACTGTAGTGTAGTGCACTTTAGAGATGTGTTACTGTAGTGTAGTGCACTATAGAGATGTGTTACTGTAGTGTAGTGCACTATAGAGATGTGTTACTGTAGTGTAGTGCACTATAGAGATGTGTTACTGTAGTGTAGTGCACTATAGAGATGTGTTACTGTAGTGTAGTGCACTATAGAGATGTGTTACTGTAGTGTAGTGCACTATAGAGATGTGTTACTGTAGTGTAGTGCACTATAGAGATGTGTTACTGTAGTGTAGTGCACTATAGAGATGTGTTACTGTAGTGTAGTGCACTATAGAGATGTGTTACTGTAGTGTAGTGCACTATAGAGATGTGTTACTGTAGTGTAGTGCACTATAGAGATGTGTTACTGTAGTGTAGTGCACTATAGAGATGTGTTACTGTAGTGTAGTGCACTATAGAGATGTGTTACTGTAGTGTAGTGCACTATAGAGATGAGTTACTGTAGTGTAGTGCACTATAGAGATGTGTTACTGTAGTGTAGTGCACTATAGAGATGTGTTACTGTAGTGTAGTGCACTATAGAGATGTGTTACTGTAGTGTAGTGCACTATAGAGATGTGACTGTAGTGTAGTGCACTATAGAGATGTGTTACTGTAGTGTAGTGCACTATAGAGATGTGTTACTGTAGTGTAGTGCACTATAGAGATGTGTTACTGTAGTGTAGTGCACTATAGAGATGTGTTACTGTAGTGTAGTGCACTATAGAGATGTGTAACTGTAGTTTAGTTCAATATAGAGATGTGTGACTTAAGTGTAGTGCACTATAGCGTTGTGTTACTGTAGTGTAGTGCACTATAGAGATGTGTTACTGTAGTGTAGTGCACTATAGAGATGTGTTACTGTAGTGTAGTGCACTATAGAGATGTGTTACTGTAGTGTAGTGCACTATAGAGATGTGTTACTGTAGTGTAGTGCACTATAGAGATGTGTTACTGTAGTGTAGTGCACTATAGAGATGTGTTACTGTAGTGTAGTGCACTATAGAGATGTGTTACTGTAGTGTAGTGCACTATAGAGATGTGTTACTGTAGTGTAGTGCACTATAGAGATGTGTTACTGTAGTGTAGTGCACTATAGAGATGTGTTACTGTAGTGTAGTGCACTATAGAGATGTGTTACTGTAGTGTAGTGCACTATAGAGATGTGTTACTGTAGTGTAGTGCACTATAGAGATGTGTTACTGTAGTGTAGTGCACTATAGAGATGTGTTACTGTAGTGTAGTGCACTATAGAGATGTTACTGTAGTGTAGTGCACTATAGAGATGTGTTACTGTAGTGTAGTGCACTATAGAGATGTGTTACTGTAGTGTAGTGCACTATAGAGATGTGTTACTGTAGTGTAGTGCACTATAGAGATGTGTTACTGTAGTGTAGTGCACTATAGAGATGTGTTACTGTAGTGTAGTGCACTATAGAGATGTGTTACTGTAGTGTAGTGCACTATAGAGATGTTACTGTAGTGTAGTGCACTATAGAGATGTGTTACTGTAGTGTAGTGCACTATAGAGATGTGTTACTGTAGTGTAGTGCACTATAGAGATGTGTTACTGTAGTGTAGTGCACTATAGAGATGTGTTACTGTAGTGTAGTGCACTATAGAGATGTGTTACTGTAGTGTAGTGCACTATAGAGATGTGTTACTGTAGTGTAGTGCACTATAGAGATGTGTTACTGTAGTGTAGTGCACTATAGAGATGTGTTACTGTAGTGTAGTGCACTATAGAGATGTGTTACTGTAGTGTAGTGCACTATAGAGATGTGTTACTGTAGTGTAGTGCACTATAGAGATGTGTTACTGTAGTGTAGTGCACTATAGAGATGTGTTACTGTAGTGTAGTGCACTATAGAGATGTGTTACTGTAGTGTAGTGCACTATAGAGATGTGTTACTGTAGTGTAGTGCACTATAGAGATGTGTTACTGTAGTGTAGTGCACTATAGAGATGTGTTACTGTAGTGTAGTGCACTATAGAGATGTGTTACTGTAGTGTAGTGCACTATAGAGATGTGTTACTGTAGTGTAGTGCACTATAGAGATGTGTTACTGTAGTGTAGTGCACTATAGAGATGTGTTACTGTAGTGTAGTGCACTATAGAGATGTGTTACTGTAGTGTAGTGCACTATAGAGATGTGTTACTGTAGTGTAGTGCACTATAGAGATGTGTTACTGTAGTGTAGTGCACTATAGAGATGTGTTACTGTAGTGTAGTGCACTATAGAGATGTGTTACTGTAGTGTAGTGCACTATAGAGATGTGTTACTGTAGTGTAGTGCACTATAGAGATGTGTTACTGTAGTGTAGTGCACTATAGAGATGTTACTGTAGTGTAGTGCACTATAGAGATGTGTTACTGTAGTGTAGTGCACTATAGAGATGTGTTACTGTAGTGTAGTGCACTATAGAGATGTGTTACTGTAGTGTAGTGCACTATAGAGATGTGTTACTGTAGTGTAGTGCACTATAGAGATGTGTTACTGTAGTGTAGTGCACTATAGAGATGTGTTACTGTAGTGTAGTGCACTATAGAGATGTGTTACTGTAGTGTAGTGCACTATAGAGATGTGTTACTGTAGTGTAGTGCACTATAGAGATGTGTTACTGTAGTGTAGTGCACTATAGAGATGTGTTACTGTAGTGTAGTGCACTATAGAGATGTGTTACTGTAGTGTAGTGCACTATAGAGATGTGTTACTGTAGTGTAGTGCACTATAGAGATGTGTTACTGTAGTGTAGTGCACTATAGAGATGTGTTACTGTAGTGTAGTGCACTATAGAGATGTGTTACTGTAGTGTAGTGCACTATAGAGATGTGTGAGTGTAGTGTAGTGCACTTTAGAGAGGTGTTACTCTAGTGTAGTGCACTATAGAGAGATGTTACTGTAGTGTAGTGCACTATAGAGATGTGTTACTGTAGTGTAGTGCACTATAGAGATGTGTTACTGTAGTGTAGTGCACTATAGAGATGTGTTACTGTAGTGTAGTGCACTATAGAGATGTGTTACTGTAGTGTAGTGCACTATAGAGATGTGTTACTGTAGTGTAGTGCACTATAGAGATGTGTTACTGTAGTGTAGTGCACTATAGAGATGTGTTACTGTAGTGTAGTGCACTATAGAGATGTGTTACTGTAGTGTAGTGCACTATAGAGATGTGTTACTGTAGTGTAGTGCACTATAGAGATGTGTTACTGTAGTGTAGTGCACTATAGAGATGTGTTACTGTAGTGTAGTGCACTATAGAGATGTGTTACTGTAGTGTAGTGCACTATAGAGATGTGTTACTGTAGTGTAGTGCACTATAGAGATGTGTTACTGTAGTGTAGTGCACTATAGAGATGTGTTACTGTAGTGTAGTGCACTATAGAGATGTTACTGTAGTGTAGTGCACTATAGAGATGTGTTACTGTAGTGTAGTGCACTATAGAGATGTGTTACTGTAGTGTAGTGCACTATAGAGATGTGTTACTGTAGTGTAGTGCACTATAGAGATGTGTTACTGTAGTGTAGTGCACTATAGAGATGTTACTGTAGTGTAGTGCACTATAGAGATGTGTTACTGTAGTGTAGTGCACTATAGAGATGTGTTACTGTAGTGTAGTGCACTATAGAGATGTGTTACTGTAGTGTAGTGCACTATAGAGATGTGTTACTGTAGTGTAGTGCACTATAGAGATGTGTTACTGTAGTGTAGTGCACTATAGAGATGTGTTACTGTAGTGTAGTGCACTATAGAGATGTGTTACTGTAGTGTAGTGCACTATAGAGATGTGTTACTGTAGTGTAGTGCACTATAGAGATGTGTTACTGTAGTGTAGTGCACTATAGAGATGTGTTACTGTAGTGTAGTGCACTATAGAGATGTGTTACTGTAGTGTAGTGCACTATAGAGATGTGTTACTGTAGTGTAGTGCACTATAGAGATGTGTTACTGTAGTGTAGTGCACTATAGAGATGTGTTACTGTAGTGTAGTGCACTATAGAGATGTGTTACTGTAGTGTAGTGCACTATAGAGATGTGTTACTGTAGTGGAGTGCACTATAGAGATGTGTTACTGTAGTGTAGTGCACTATAGAGATGTTACTGTAGTGTAGTGCACTATAGAGATGTTACTGTAGTGTAGTGCACTATAGAGATGTGTTACTGTAGTGTAGTGCACTATAGAGATGTGTTACTGTAGTGTAGTGCACTATAGAGATGTGTTACTGTAGTGTAGTGCACTATAGAGATGTGTTACTGTAGTGTAGTGCACTATAGAGATGTGTTACTGTAGTGTAGTGCACTATAGAGATGTGTTACTGTAGTGTAGTGCACTATAGAGATGTGTTACTGTAGTGTAGTGCACTATAGAGATGTGTTACTGTAGTGTAGTGCACTATAGAGATGTGTTACTGTAGTGTAGTGCACTATAGAGATGTGTTACTGTAGTGTAGTGCACTATAGAGATGTGTTACTGTAGTGTAGTGCACTATAGAGATGTGTTACTGTAGTGTAGTGCACTATAGAGATGTGTTACTGTAGTGTAGTGCACTATAGAGATGTGTTACTGTAGTGTAGTGCACTATAGAGATGTGTTACTGTAGTGTAGTGCACTATAGAGATGTGTTACTGTAGTGTAGTGCACTATAGAGATGTGTTACTGTAGTGTAGTGCACTATAGAGATGTGTTACTGTAGTGTAGTGCACTATAGAGATGTGTTACTGTAGTGTAGTGCACTATAGAGATGTGTTACTGTAGTGTAGTGCACTATAGAGATGTGTTACTGTAGTGTAGTGCACTATAGAGATGTTACTGTAGTGTAGTGCACTATAGAGATGTGTTACTGTAGTGTAGTGCACTATAGAGATGTGTTACTGTAGTGTAGTGCACTATAGAGATGTGTTACTGTAGTGTAGTGCACTATAGAGATGTGTTACTGTAGTGTAGTGCACTATAGAGATGTGTTACTGTAGTGTAGTGCACTATAGAGATGTGTTACTGTAGTGTAGTGCACTATAGAGATGTGTTACTGTAGTGTAGTGCACTATAGAGATGTGTTACTGTAGTGTAGTGCACTATAGAGATGTGTTACTGTAGTGTAGTGCACTATAGAGATGCGTTACTGTAGTGTAGTGCACTATAGAGATGTGTTACTGTAGTGTAGTGCACTATAGAGATGTGTTACTGTAGTGTAGTGCACTATAGAGATGTGTTACTGTAGTGTAGTGCACTATAGAGATGTGTTACTGTAGTGTAGTGCACTATAGAGATGTGTTACTGTAGTGTAGTGCACTATAGAGATGTGTTACTGTAGTGTAGTGCACTATAGAGATGTTACTGTAGTGTAGTGCACTATAGAGATGTGTTACTGTAGTGTAGTGCACTATAGAGATGTGTTACTGTAGTGTAGTGCACTATAGAGATGTGTTACTGTAGTGTAGTGCACTATAGAGATGTGTTACTGTAGTGTAGTGCACTATAGAGATGTGTTACTGTAGTGTAGTGCACTATAGAGATGTTACTGTAGTGTAGTGCACTATAGAGATGTGTTACTGTAGTGTAGTGCACTATAGAGATGTTACTGTAGTGTAGTGCACTATAGAGATGTGTTACTGTAGTGTAGTGCACTATAGAGATGTTACTGTAGTGTAGTGCACTATAGAGATGTGTTACTGTAGTTTAGTGCACTATAGAGATGCGTTACTGTAGTCTAGTGCACTACAGAGTGTCTCTGTGTTTGTCACAGCCCACAGACAGCCTCAGCGAGGATGAGGAGGCTGATGAAGACGCAGAGGCTGCTCTGAAGAAGGAAGTGTCTCAGATACAGTTGTCCATGAAGACGCATCAGCAGAGGTTCACTGCGGTCGACAGCGGAGCCAATAACGTGGTGTTCATTCGCACGCATGGAGTCGGTGAGAGAATCTGATCAGAGCATCACATGACCTCCACCTGAACAGGTGATAACACACTCTCTCTCGTTCTCAGACCCAGAGAAGCTGGTTCATCACATCCTGTCGGACCTGCATCAGACGAAGAAGAGGAAGTCGCGCGTGATCCTGCGCATGCTGCCGGTCAGCGGCACGTGTCGAGCGTTTCCAGAGGACATGGAGAAGTTCCTGAGCGAGTATCTGGAGCGCTGGTTCAAAGCGCCGCTGCGGGCCACATACCAGATCTGCTTCAAAGCCCGAAACAGCAGCCACAGCAAGAGAGACGACGTCATCAAAGCCGTCGCTGGTACACTTCATCATCATCATCATCACTCAAATACCACACACTGCCTCTGAACGAACCTCTCGAGTGAATGATTCAATGACTCACTCATGAAGACTTCACTTGTTTCATTACTGGGTGAATCAGTGTTTTTGAATGAATCTCATGAATGAGTGATTCAATGACAAATATATTTTGTGAGTCACTTGTTGCCACCTACTGGTGTAACAGTGTAATTGCAATCTTTATTTGAAGCATCTAGTGGTTTGCTCTATTGTATCGCTACGGTAGACATCAGTGTTTATATCTGAACTATAAACTTTTATCCCAGAACTTCTGTGATCATCTCAGATGTTTGTCTTGGCTTTCAGGTTTGGTGGGTAAGATGAACCCGCTGAATAAGGTGGATCTGACCAATCCTGAGCTGAGCATCATCATAGAGATCATCAAGAGCGTCTGCTGCGTCAGCGTCGTCACCGACTACACGCTCTTCCGCAAGTACAACCTGCAGGAAGTGGCGAAAGAGCCCACCAATCAGAGCACAGGCCCACAGGAACCAGCCAATCAGACGCAGGAGCACGAGGGTGGAGAGAGAGCGGAGGGCGACGATGTTTCCTCCGGCAATGGGAGGAAGGAGGCGGAGCTTGAGTGAACTATGGCTGCGCAGACGCGGCGTTTTTAAAACCGTTTTTACACTGTTTGTGTCCAGGCTTTAGTTTTTTAAGCAGCTTTTCAGTGTCTGCAGGTTTCACACTGTCATTCTTTGTTTTTACTTCTGTTTATGGGTGATGTTTGTATGGTACTCTGAGTTATTTTGGACACGTTTTTCTCTGAAAATACGACGAGGTATGGAAATTAAATAAACAACTGAAGTTACTTGTGTTTTATCTGTAGTAATGTCTGTTTTTAATTAAGCCAATTTATATCTCAGGTGGGAGTTTCTGTAATGGATAACTAACAATTTCAATATATAAAAGTAGATTTTTTTTTTGAGAGGGCATTCAATGTGACATTTTCTATGAAAGCATATTAATGCCATGAAGTACAATATGAAAAAAGCAACTGACTTTATCTCACAATTCAGGCTTGTCAGAATTGTAAAATAGAAAATTGGAATTCTGAGGAAAAAAGTCAGAATTGTGAGATATAGAATCGAAATTTTGCGGGGAAAACATCTGAATTCTGAGGGAAAAATGTGAATTCTGAGATGTAGAATGGGAATTCTTGGGGGGAAAAGTCAGAATTGTGAGATTTAAAAGAATTGTGAAATGGAATTGGAATTCTGAGGAAAAATGTCAGAATTGTGAGATAATGGAGAACATCTGAATTGCAAGATATAAAAATTGGAATTATAAGGAAAAAAGTTTGAATTGTGAGATTTAAAATCGGAAATTTTGAGGGGGGAAAGTGAATTGCAAGATAGAATTGGAATTCTGAGGGGGAAAAAATCTGAAATTCTGAGGAAAAAAGTCAGAATTGTGAGATATAATCGGAATTCTTAGTCAAGTCACCTTTATTTATATAGCGCTTTTTATAATGCAGATTGTGTCAAAGCAGCTTTACAGTGATAACTGGTACATTATTTTGGCTGCACAGCAGCTCTTAAAGAATAGTGTCAAAGCACTGATGAATAAATGTCAAGAATACTGTTGAATATCAAATGTCAAGTGGTCAGAAAAAAGTCAGAATTGCGAGATAGAGAATCGTAAATCTATGGGGCAACATCTGAATTCTGAGGAAAAACGTGAATTCTGAGATATAGAATGGGAATTCTTAGGGGAAAAGTCTGAATTGTGAAATGGAATTGGAATTCTGAGGAAAAAAGTCAGAATGGTTAGATATAGAATCAGAATTCTAAGGAAGAACATCTGAATTGCAAGATATAAAAGTCTGAAGTGCGAGATACAAAATCAGAATTCCGAGGGGAAAAATTCAGTGTTGAGCAGCAGAACTGAAGTGGTTTCGCTCAGAATGAATGTTGTGTTTGTGTTACTCTGGATTGTGTGGAAGTCTTGAGACGCCGGTGTCTCTGCAGGGCAGCTCTGGGTCAGTGTCGTGTTAAAGGTCACGGCGTTGTGAAACAATAGTGATTAGCCGTGTCGCTCCCTAGAGATGAGGATTAGCATTCATTGCGTGACCTTTCCAGCTGGCGGGAGACGCAGGTCACAGCAGGTGAGACCAAACACACACACTAATATTAACATGTTTCATCACGGTAAAATAACATGTGCAGGAGCATTTAGAGGTGTTTCACTCTTCAGATGGAAGTTATTTTGTGTAGCTGAATTAGGATGTCTTGATTGTTTCTTCTTCATTTTAACCTGTGTGTGTGTGTGTGTGTGTGTGTGTGTCGGCTGGGGTCGGGCTCCTACAGTGTGTCAGATGGCATGTGGTGTGACCTTTAACACCTCCTCCTTCAGATGGACAGATTTCCAGAAGATCCATCTGTGATCCTCAAGGTGAATTCAGAAGTTTAACCAGAGACAAAAACAGGGAACGTTCTCTCAAAGTTATGAACAAACGTTCTCACATTCAATAAATGTTCTTTCAAAGTTATGGTCTTTGATAATGTTCTAAAATAATAAACATTATAAATAACGTTTATTATTTATAAATCATATATTTATCATGCATGGAACATTTTTCATAATGGTAATGCCATTAAAACGTTTTAACAACATATTTTTGTTATAGCTGGGAACAGGTTACTGCATCACGTGTTTTCGATAATATTCTCTCTAACGTCTATAATATGCAAAATAATTGTGACAATAGTGTAAAATACGTTAAATAAGTAAAATAGTATCGCATACAGTTCTAGCTAACGGATAAAATGAAATAGCAGCATATACCATTAAAAGTCATTAAAACTCACTCAGATAACGAAGCTGCAGCATATAATATTTAAACACGAGAGAGAAATAAAAATGAAGAAGTGTGTGTGTGTGTGTGAGAGAGAGGCAGTGACGATGATGTAGTTGATTGACGTGCTCGTGCTCGTGCTGACAGCTCGAGACTCACAGCAGCTGCGCGCGACTCTAACTCCTGTCAGGTAAAAACATCATTACTTTACACTTCATAAACATTTACTATCAATATTTACATCGGATATTTTCATTATACATCGAGTGTTAGCGTCATTTGATTCTCTGTTTTCCGTCGAATAAACTTCATCAAGCGCGCGCGCGGACTCTGACAGACATTCATTCAGTTCGACATATGAAGGATAAACATTTCGCATTTAAAGTATTATATCCTAGAGCTCTGCGTTATTATTCCGTGAATATTCATTATATCATATCATATATTGATCTCAAATTTAACGAAACGATTTCAACTTAAACTTGGCGGGTTTTTTATGATTAAAAAAACATTTTACAAAACTGGATTTCTGACAGGAATAATATCTCTGTCGATTAAAACACGATATTGTGTATTTTTGTGCATTGAAATTAAGTCTGTACTAACAGTGATAACAGTGCAAAATAAATAAATAATGTAAACTACGATAACTGCGAATTAACCAATATTAGTAACAAATAAAATAAAACAGTATGCAATGAACTAAAAAAATACAATCTAATTAGACAAAAATAAATAAAGGGAATAACAAAATAAAATAAAGAACAATAATACAAGTGCAATGTAATTAAACATGAGTTAAACATTAAACAAATAATATAAAAAAATAGTGAACAGTAATAACATACAATCAATTTTTTTTTTTTTAATCAAGGGAATAACAAACAATTCTGAAATCTGGTTATTGCTGATGATAATTGAATCTCTATATATACTTCATATTATAATAATATGATTTTTATATATTTAATTTATTTAGATTTTATAATTTTCTCTCACTCCTCAGGAGTCTCAGATGACATCATGAGTTACCATAGTGACGCGCCTCGCCCTCCAGTGCCGGGTGAGGAGGGCTGTGAGGGCGGGCACTTCTCCAGTAAGACTCCGTCTGATTGGTCAGAGTCTCCAGCAGTCACACCGCGGCGCTCTGACCTGGATCTGGGGTTCGAGCCCGAGGGCAGTGCTTCACGGGACGGCCTGTACGAGCCCTGGGCTGAGACGCTCCTCACGCTGCTGGATGACCGCGACGGCACGGCCCTGTTCTTGGACTTCCTGCGGACGCGGGGCTATTCGGCGCTGCTGGAGTTCTGGTTTGCCTGCTGCGGCTTCCAGAAGGTTCCCGAGGGCGCAACCGAGCAGCGCCTCAAACTGGCCAAAGCCATGTACCGCTGCTACCTGTCCGAGCGCAGCGGCTGCGTTGTGTCCCGCAAGATCACGGCCGAGACCAGGTGCGCCGTGCGAGACACCATTCAGCGGCTGCAGCTGGACTCCGGCCTGTTTGCGCAGGCGCATGCGCAGGTGCAGGCTGTGTTACAGGACAGCCTGTTCCCGCTGTTTCTCAGGTCAGACGTGTATCTGAAACACACTCAGACTGTCCAGTCACCACAAAACCACAAGACAACATCGCAAGGATGCCAGGCCACGCCCTCAGAGGGGGTGGAGCCTGAGAAAGAGACCCCCCACAATGCAGCCAATCAGAAGCGTCCAGACGATGTCCAGCTGAGATTCAGGTGAGATGCAGTAAGATTCAGGTGAGATGCAGTGAGATTTAGATGAGATGCAGTGAGATTCAGGTGAGATGCAGTGAGATTCAGGTGAGATGCAGTGAGATTCAGGTGAGATGCAGTGAGATGCAGGTGAGATGCAGTGAGATTCAGGTGAGATGCAGTGAGATTCAGATGAGACGCAGTGAGATTCAGGTGAGATGCAGTGAGATTCAGATGAGATGCAGTGAGATTCAGGTGAGATGCAGTGAGATGCAGGTGAGATGCAGTGAGATTCAGGTGAGATGCAGTGAGATTCAGGTGAGATGCAGTGAGATTCAGATGAGATGCAGTGAGATTCAGGTGAGATGCAGTGAGATTCAGGTGAGATGCAGTGAGATTTTGGTGAGATGCAGTGAGATTCAGGTGAGATGCAGTGAGATTCAGATGAGATGCTGTGAGATTCAGGTGAGATGCAGTGTGATTCAGGTGAGATGCAGTGAGATTCAGGTGAGATGCAGTGAGATTCAGGTGAGATGCAGTGAGATTTTGGTGAGATTCAGAGGATATGCAGTGAGATTCAGGTGAGATGCAGTGAGATTCAGGTGAGATGCAGTGAGATGCAGGTGAGATGCAGTGAGATTCAGATGAGATGCTGTGAGATGCAGGTGAGATGCAGTGTGATTCAGGTGAGATGCAGTGAGATTCAGGTGAGATGCAGTGAGATTCAGGTGAGATGCAGTGAGATTTTGGTGAGATTCAGAGGATATGCAGTGAGATTCAGGTGAGATGCAGTGAGATTCAGGTGAGATGCAGTGAGATGCAGGTGAGATGCAGTGAGATTCAGGTGAGATGCAGTGAGATTTAGGTGAGATGCAGTGAAATGCAGGTGAGATGCAGTGAGATTCAGTGAGATTTAGGAGAGATGCAGTGAGATTCAGGTGAGATTTAGGAGAGATGCAGAGAGATTCAGGTGAGATGCAGTGAGATTCAGTGAGATTTAGGAGAGATGCAGTGAGATTCAGGTGAGATGCAGTGCGATGCAGGTGAGATGCAGTGCGATGCAGGTGAGATGCAGTGAGATTCAGGTGAGATTTAGGTGAGATTCAGGTGAGATTTAGGTGAGATTCAGGTGAGATGCAGTGAGAATTAGGTGAGATTCAGATGAGATGCAGTGAGATTCAGGTGAGATTTAGGTGACATTCAGATGAGATGCAGTGAGATTCAGGTGAGATGCAGTGAGAATTAGGTGAGATTCAGGTGAGATGCAGTGCGATGCAGGTGAGATTCAGATGAGATACAGTGAGATTCAGGTGAGATGCAGTGAGAATTAGGTGAGATTCAGATGAGATGCAGTGAGATTCAGGTGAGATGCAGTGAGATTCAGGTGAGATGCAGTGAGAATTAGGTGGGATTCAGATGAGATGCAGTGAGATTCAGTTGAGATGCAGTGAGATTCAGATGAGATGCAGTGAGAATTAGGTGAGATTCAGGTGAGATGCAGTGCGATGCAGGTGAGATGCAGTGAGATTCAGGTGAGATTCAGTGAGATTCAGTGAGATTCAGATGAGATGCAGTGAGAATTAGGTGAGATTCAGGTGAGATGCAGTGCGATGCAGGTGAGATGCAGTGAGATTCAGGTGAGATTCAGTGAGATTCAGTGAGATTCAGGTGAGATGCAGTGAGATTCAGATGAGATGCAGTGAGATTCAGGTGAGATGCAGTGAGATTCAGGTGAGATGCAGTGAGAATTAGGTGGGATTCAGATGAGATGCAGTGAGATTCAGTTGAGATGCAGTGAGATTCAGATGAGATGCAGTGAGAATTAGGTGAGATTCAGGTGAGATGCAGTGCGATGCAGGTGAGATGCAGTGAGATTCAGGTGAGATTCAGTGAGATTCAGGTGAGATGCAGTGAGATTCAGGTGAGATGCAGTGAGATGCAGTGAGATTCAGGTGAGATTCAGTGAGATTCAGTGAGATGCAGTGAGATTCAGGTGAGATTCAGTGAGATTCAGGTGAGATTCAGTGAGATTCAGGTGAGATGCAGTGAGATTCAGGTGAGATGCAGTGAGATTCAGGTGAGATTCAGGTGAGATGCAGTGAGATTCAGGTGAGATTCAGTGAGATTCAGTGAGATTCAGGTGAGATTCAGTGAGATTCAGGTGAGATGCAGTGAGATGCAGTGAGATTCAGGTGAGATGCAGTGAGATTCAGGTGAGATTCAGTGAGAAGCAGTGAGATTCAGGTGAGATTCAGTGAGATTCAGTGAGATTCAGGTGAGATTCAGTGAGATTCAGGTGAGATGCAGTGAGATTCAGTGAGATTCAGGTGAGATGCAGTGAGATTCAGTGAGATTCAGGTGAGATGCAGTGAGATTCAGGTGAGATTCAGTGAGATTCAGTGAGATTCAGGTGAGATTCAGGTGAGATTCAGTGAGATTCAGGTGAGATGCAGTGAGATTCAGTGAGATTCAGTGAGATTCAGGTGAGATGCAGTGAGATTCAGTGAGATTCAGGTGAGATTCAGGTGAGATTCAGTGAGATTCAGGTGAGATGCAGTGAGATTCAGTGAGATTCAGTGAGATTCAGGTGAGATTCAGTGAGATTCAGGTGAGATTCAGTGAGATTCAGGTGAGATGCAGTGAGATGCAGTGAGATTCAGGTGAGATGCAGTGAGATTCAGGTGAGATTCAGTGAGATGCAGTGAGATTCAGGTGAGATTCAGTGAGATTCAGTGAGATTCAGGTGAGATTCAGTGAGATGCAGTGAGATTCAGTGAGATTCAGGTGAGATGCAGTGAGATTCAGTGAGATTCAGGTGAGATGCAGTGAGATTCAGGTGAGATTCAGTGAGATTCAGTGAGATTCAGGTGAGATTCAGGTGAGATTCAGTGAGATTCAGGTGAGATGCAGTGAGATTCAGTGAGATTCAGTGAGATTCAGGTGAGATGCAGTGAGATGCAGTGAGATTCAGGTGAGATTCAGATGAGATGCAGTGAGATTCAGGTGAGATGCAGTGAGATTCAGGTGAGATGCAGTGAGATTCAGGTGAGATTCAGTGAGATGCAGTGAGATTCAGATGAGATGCAGTGAGATTCAGGTGAGATGCAGTGAGACGAGCTCCACGCTGTCCTCGTCCATTCACGAGTGTGTTCCTTCGACAGACAGCAGCATCACATGTGTCATCGACACCACAGAACACGAGACAGAGACGAGAGACACACACAGCTGCCACACACACCAGTGAGTGAAATGAGTGTGTGAACATAAACGACTCAAAAATAAACGTGTTTGTGTTTTCAGAATTAGTTTGTGTTCATTATATTATCAGACGTGTGTGATATGTGCTCGTTTCTCTCAGTAACACACGTGCATGTGTGTGAACAGGTGAAGATGACGCCACACAGCTTCGCAGCCGAACTGACGAGACGTTTGCAGGATCTGCAGACTCGAGCGCAGAGACACGCAGTGAGTTCCTGTCGCACAGAGCGTTTACTGTGTGTTTAATCCAGAGTGAGTAACCGCATCATATCCTGTTCTGACAGGAAGAGGACACAGATTCCAGCGGCACCTCGCTGACGGCGGACAGTGACATCATCAGCACATGTGACGTTAAGTGCGTCAGTGTCCATCATTACTGCAGGTTCCCTCTCGCAGTGTGCTAACTCCTGCTCGTGTGTCTCAGGTGTGTCACAGTGGTGTACTATTACAGCGGAGACGTGATCCCGTACAGGACGTGTGTCCGCAGTGACCCCGCCGTGACCCTGGGACGCTTTAAATCCCTGCTGACGCGCAGAGGGCCGTTCAGGTGAGACGCGCTCCTCACGTCAGTGTATCAGCCGGTGTCTCCTCTTCATCTCTGTCTCTGATCAAACAGGCTTTACTTCAAAAGAGCGAGCGCAGAGGTCGACTGCGGCGCGGTTTATGAGGAGATCCGCCGGGATGAGGCCGTCCTGCCCACCTTTGAGCAGAAAATCATCGCCAGAGTGGAGACAATCACTGATCAAATGTGCTGAACACCAGCATTTCCCTGTACAGAGTCTGTTTATTTCATTTAAATATGAGGATGACAAAACCATCATTTAATCAAGAGTTTATTGTTTGCTGCTTTTGAATAAACAGTCGTTCACTGGAGACTCTGTTTGTGTGTTTTTAATTAAGGTGGTCATCGTTTCTGCAATGATATTTTATTTATTTATTTTTTTTAAATAAAGAGAAAGAAACCATGGTATTTTAGCCCAAACCTTTACTAGTGTAGATATCCTTGTTTGTGCAACAGTGTCTCCTTTACTGTATTCACACGCTGCTGTAGTACCGGAGGTGTCCGGCAGGTGTCAGTGTTCCGGCGCGCATCAGCGGAAGCAGCAGGACTCGTCTGAAGAGTTCGGCGCTGTTTGCTCTCTGCTGACAGCGATCATGGACCCGCTGGAAGCGGTTCTGGATGAGGTGGCTCTGGAGGGTTTGGACGGGATCAGCACCCAGACGCTCTGGTTGCGGCTGCGGAGTCGTCAGCCCGAGTTCGGTTTGAATCTGGATCCGCTCACTCAGCAGTTCATCTGGAGCTGCTTGAACCGAACCGAGGAGATCCGCTTCTATCTGCTGCCGGAGAGCCGCGGAACCGTCGCGTTACACGACCGGTCAGTCATTCACCACACTCTTACTGTAGTAACAGAAGAACACTCTGGATTTCTGAAGATATTCTCAAGAGTCTGTTAGTGAGCAGAGCTGCAGTGGTCAATCTCATTACTATCGATAAACTACAAAAATATGAAATCTCACTTGTTATTATGACTATCAATATCATTAAAAACAGACTTTTTTTGTTGTAATTGTTAAGTTAAAAGAGATGAGGAGACAACGTTACTAGTGATGACACGTTACTATTTCAACTTCTTATGTATGTCATTTAGATTTTTTTATGTCATAATTAAGACCTTTAAAGTCATAATAAAGATTTCAGTTTGTTATAATTTTGTTTTTTCTGTCAATTAAGACTCATAATATCGACACTGTCAACTTCAGCTGTAATAATTTTGCTTTTTATGTCATAAATTAGATTTTTATGTCATATTTAAGATTTTTTGTCACAATATTGACTTTTTTTATGACAATTTCAACTTTTTGTCGTAATTAAAGGGTAGTTCACCCAAAAATGAAAATAATGTCATTAATTACTCACCCTCATGCCGTTCCACACCCGTAAGACCTTCGTTCATCTTCAGAACACAAATTAAGATCTTTTTGATGAAATCCAATGGCTCAGTGAGGCCTGCATAGCCAGCAATGACATTTCCTCTCTCAAGATCCATTAATGTACTAAAAACATATTTATGTTATATTATATTTGGCCGATTTCAAAACACTGCTTCAGGAAGCTTCGGAGCGTTATGAATCAGTGTGTCGAATCAGCGGTTCGGAGAGCCAAAGCTCCGAAGCTTCCTGAAGCAGTGTTTTGAAATCAGCCATCACTATATAAGTCGTTATTTTGTTTTTTTGGCGCACCAAAAATATTCTCGTGGCTTTATAATATTAATATTGAACCACTGTACTCACATTAACTGATTTAAATATGTTTTTAGTTCATTAATGGATCTTGAGAGAGGAAATGTCATTGCTCAGGCCTCACTGAGCCATCGGATTTCATCAAAAATATCTTAATTTGTGTTCTGAAGATGAACGAAGGTCTTACGGGTGTTGAACGACATGAGGGTGACTAATAAATGACATTATTTTCATTTTTGGGTGAACTAACCCTTTAAGACTTAAGTCATAATATCGATTTCAGCTTTTTATGTCTTAATTTTTATGTTTTTTGTCATAATTAAGACTTTATGACACTTTCAACTTCTTTTTGTCATAATTTTGACTCTTCATGTCATAATTGCGATTTACCAAAGCATGGTTGTTTTTCCTCTGATCTGAAGTCTGTGAAGATGCTCAAATGTTGTAAAGATCATTATCTTTCAGCTCCGTATACAGTGTGTCCCGTTTAGATTCACATGAAGGATCTCTACTGTCCCTAATCAGACGTATTTTAGATTTCAGGTTCGTTTACAGCACAGATATGTGCATTCTGCAGGTGTGATAGTTTAGTCATAAATGAATACAGTAATCCATCTGAATCGGTGTGTTTGTGTGTCGTCTCTGTGTCCGTTCAGGTTCGTGGAGGTGGACCGGAACACGGGCATTCACGAGATGCGTCAGGTGGAGCCGCAGGACGTGTACCCGGTGCGCGTGCTGACGGACGACCCCAGCGGCCTGCAGGGCTCCTGCCTGTTCTTCAGCGAGCGCGTGGACGTGAGCGAGCAGGTCCGTGCGCCGCTGACGCTGGAGGAGGTCCAGACCCGGTGAGGCCCGCGAGGACTGGGACGCGTCCAGACTCCGGCTCGGGCCGCTCGCTGACGGCGTCTCTCTGCTTCCCCTCAGGTGGGGCGAGCGTCTGGTGATGGTGGCGTCCGCGGAGCTCCGCTATCGCGCTCTGATCGGGCCGGAGGGAAACCCGGAGCTGAAGCTGCCGGACCTGTGCTACTGTATCCTGGAGCGGCTGGGCCGAGCGCGGTGGCAGGGAGAGCTGCAGAGAGACCTGCACACGCGCGTCTTCAGGTGCTGCTCACACACTCTCCATCAGATCTAGTGTGCTGTATGAGAGCAGGATGTGAAGGTGATGTAATCATGTGTGTGATTGGTCAGGATGGACGCAGGTAAGATGCATTACCTGAGGAGGAAGCTGGACAGGAACGGGCTGATCACGCTACAGTCACACGTCGCGCGACTGCCGTCAGGAGCTCAACAACACTCACTGCTGCTGCTGCTCAAGCGCTTCCACGTGGACCGGTGCGCACACACACACACACACACACACACAGTCACTGTGAGTCTCAGGGGTGTTCAAGCTAATATAATGTATAATCCTGTGTGTGTGTGTGTGTGTGTGTGTGTGTGTGTGTGTGTGTGTGTGTGTGTGTGTGTGTGTGTGTGTCAGGAGGAGCAAGTACGATATCCTGATGGAGTCCACGTCCAACCTCCTGTCTGAGCTGCCTGATAAGACGGGCGTGATCATGAAGATTCGCGAGCAGCTGGTGAGGAAGACTCTGATGATGTCATGGAGGTGATCTGCAGATCCTGTCGTAACGCTTGTGTGTTGTGTTGTGTTGTGTGTAGCGTGTCAGCGAGCGCACCTTCAAGCGCGTGTATCAGTACATGACCGCCGCTAAGATGGTGACCCTGATGAAGCTCCCTCTGAAGGAGTTCGACCCCAACGGAGGCCCCTTCAAAACCCTGCGAGGTCAGAGGTCAGGCCGACTCATCACATGACACCACATGACTCGAGCGCCCGCTGACTGCTCACTGCTGTGATTGGTTGTTAGGCACTGACGTGTACGTGCGCTGTCTGAAGCTCCTGAAGCCGTACGGGCAGAAGGACGTGGAGGAGGAAGAGGATGATGAGAACAATGATGAAGATGGAGACGCACCTGTCAAGAGGAACGTCCTCGCAGAGCCTCGCATCATCGAGCGTGACGTGCTGACTCAAGCCTACGACATCGGTCAGAACGACACCTTCTAACCTATAATGACTATAATGTTAATGATAATGATAAATATAATAACTTAAATGATAACTATAACGATTACTATAGCTATGATGATAACTAACGATTACTATAGCTATGACGATAACTAACGATTACTATAGCTATGACGATAACTAACGATTACTATAGCTATGACGATAACTAACGATTACTATAGCTATGATGATAACTAACGATTACTAGAGCTATGATGATAACTAACGATGACTATAGCTATGATGATAACTAACGATTACTAGAGCTATGATGATAACTAAGGATGACTAAAGCTATGATGATAACTAACGATTACTATAGCTATGATGATAACTAACGATTACTATAGCTATGACGATGACTGATGATAACTATAACGATGACTATAGCTATGATGATAACTAACGATTACTATAGCTATGACGATGACTGATGATAACTATAACGATGACTATAGCTATGACGATAACTAACGATTACTATAGCTATGACGATAACTAACGATGACTATAGCTATGATGATAACTAACGATTACTAGAGCTATGATGATAACTAACGATGACTATAGCTATGATGATAACTAACGATTACTAGAGCTATGATGATAACTAACGATGACTATAGCTATGATGATAACTAACGATTACTAGAGCTATGATGATAACTAACGATGACTATAGCTATGATAACTAACGATTACTATAGCTATGATGATAACTAACGATTACTATAGCTATGATGATAACTAACGATTACTATAGCTATGACGATAACTAACGATTACTATAGCTATGATGATAACTAACGATTACTATAGCTATGACGATGACTGATGATAACTATAACGATGACTAGCTATGATGATAACTAACGATTATTATAGCTATGACGATAACTAACGATTACTATAGCTATGATGATAACTAACGATTACTATAGCTATGACGATGACTGATGATAACTATAACGATGACTAGCTATGATGATAACTAATGATTATTATAGCTATGACGATAACTAACGATTACTATAGCTATGACGATGACTGATGATAACTATAACGATGACTAGCTATGATGATAACTAACGATTATTATAGCTGATGATAACTAACGATTACTATAGCTATGACGATGACTGATGATAACTATAACGATGACTATAGCTATGATGATAACTAACAATTATTATAGCTATGATGATAACTAACGATTACTATAGCTATGACGATGACTGATGATAACTATAATGATGACTATAGCTATGATGATAACTAACGATTACTATAGCTATGACGATAACTAACGATTACTATAGCTATGATGATAACTAACGATTACTATAGCTATGACGATGACTGATGATAACTATAATGATGACTATAGCTATGATGATAACTAACGATTACTATAGCTATGACGATAACTGATGATAACTATAACGAT
The DNA here is from genome assembly GCF_024489055.1 of Chanodichthys erythropterus. Classification (NCBI taxonomy): domain Eukaryota; kingdom Metazoa; phylum Chordata; class Actinopteri; order Cypriniformes; family Xenocyprididae; genus Chanodichthys; species Chanodichthys erythropterus. The sequence continues at coordinate 56,059,624 of NC_090232.1, forward strand.
GACTATAGCTATGATGATAACTAACGATTACTATAGCTATGACGATAACTAACGATTACTATAGCTATGATGATAACTAACGATTACTATAGCTATGACGATGACTGATGATAACTATAATGATGACTATAGCTATGATGATAACTAACGATTACTATAGCTATGACGATAACTGATGATAACTATAATGATGACTATAGCTATGATGATAACTAACGATTACTATAGCTATGACGATAACTGATGATAACTATAACGATGACTATAGCTATGATGATAACTAACGATTATTATAGCTATGATGATAACTAACGATTACTATATCTATGGCGATGACTGATGATAACTATAACGATGACTATAGCTATGACGATAACTATAACGATTACTATAGCTATGACGATATCTATAAGGATTATTATAGCTATGACAAGATCTATAACGATTACAATAGCTATGATGATATCTAGGTTTATTATAGCTATGATGATAACTAACGATTACTATAGCTATGATGATAACTAACGATTACTATAGCTATGATGATAACTAACGATTACTATAGCTATGACGATGACTGATGATAACTATAATGATGACTATAGCTATGATGATAACTAACGATTACTATAGCTATGACGATAACTGATGATAACTATAATGATGACTATAGCTATGATGATAACTAACGATTACTATAGCTATGACGATAACTGATGATAACTATAACGATGACTATAGCTATGATGATAACTAACGATTATTATAGCTATGATGATAACTAACGATTACTATATCTATGGCGATGACTGATGATAACTATAACGATGACTATAGCTATGACGATAACTATAACGATTACTATAGCTATGACGATATCTATAAGGATTATTATAGCTATGACAAGATCTATAACGATTACAATAGCTATGATGATATCTAGAAGGTTTATTATAGCTATGATGATAACTAACGATTACTATAGCTATGATGATAACTAACGATTACTATAGCTATGACGATGACTGATGATAACTATAATGATGACTATAGCTATGATGATAACTAACGATTACTATAGCTATGACGATAACTGATGATAACTATAATGATGACTATAGCTATGATGATAACTAACGATTACTATAGCTATGACGATAACTGATGATAACTATAACGATTATTATAGCTATGATGATAACTAACGATTACTATATCTATGGCGATGACTGATGATAACTATAACGATGACTATAGCTATGACGATAACTATAACGATTACTATAGCTATGACGATATCTATAAGGATTATTATAGCTATGACAAGATCTATAACGATTACAATAGCTATGATGATATCTAGAAGGTTTATTATAGCTATGATGATAACTAACGATTACTATAGCTATGATGATAACTAACGATTACTATAGCTATGACGATGACTGATGATAACTATAACGATGACTATAGCTATGATGATAACTAACGATTATTATAGCTATGATGATAACTAACGATTACTATAGCTATGACGATGACTGATGATAACTATAACGATGACTATAGCTATGACGATAACTATAACGATTACTATAGCTATGACGATATCTATAAGGATTATTATAGCTATGACGAGATCTATAACGATTACAATAGCTATGATGCTATCTAGAAGGTTTATCATAGCTATGACGATAACTATAATGATTACTATAGCGATAACTAACGTTTACTATAGCTATGACAATATAACAATTACTATAGCTATGACGATAACTAACGATTACTATAGCTATGACGATGACTGATGATAACTATAACGTTTACTATAGCTATAACAATAACTATAACGATGACTATAGCTATGATGATAACTAACGATTATTATAGCTATGATGATAACTAACGATTACTATAGCTATGACAATAACTATAATGATTACTATAGCAATAACTATAACGATTACTATAGCTATGAGGATAACTATAATGATTACTACAGCGATAACTATAACGATTACTATAGCTATGAGGATAACTATAACGATTACTATAGCACTAACTATAACGATTAATATAGCTATGACAATAACTATGTTAACTATAATAATGTGTTAATGATAACTGTAATATAACTATATGAATAATTATATTATTAACAATAATTATTACTAAAACAGTACCTACAACAATAACTATAATGTTAACGATAATAACTATAGTAATACTGATAACTATACTAGTGTGTACACCAGCATGAAAACGTTCTGTTTGTTGCGCTACAGTTTTGTTGTCTTCCAATTGCTCACACTTTTAAAGTTGGATGGTTTTTGTTTGGCTGTTGATTGTTTTTATCGTTCATCAGCTGGAAAAGTTGCTCTCAAAGTGATTCCAGTGATATCGTTTATTGTTATAGTTGTGGCATGGACAGTGCTATTAGAGTTTAAGCGTTATTAAAACTTTATGGTTATTGTTGTGAACTGGCCTTTAGCCTTATGACTGTGATCTCTGTGCTGTGATTGGCTGCTGCAGTGGTGTCGACTGGGACCAGAGGGATCTCTCAGTCGGTCCTGCGAGGGAAACTCAACGTCGGAAAACTTGAGGGACGAATGATCTGTAGATTACTGGAGCGAATCGACATGATCAAGGTAACACTTGTGAAGAACATGTGCAGGTCACATTTCACCGCGCCACAAGAATGACAGTGAAGGTGTGTTTTCATGTGTGCGTCTCTCAGGGCTTCATGGAGGACGAGGGGCGGCAGAGAACCACCAAATACATCAGCAAACTCTTCGTGGAGCAGAGTAAACTCAGCCTGCAGTTCACGAAAGAGCGGCAGCGCAGCCAACACCTGCGCATCACGCACCTGACTGAACCCAAACCACAGAAGGAGCCGGAGCCGGCGTCGCCCTCGGCCGTTTCTGAGGAGGACGAGGGAGTGAAGGACAGCTCTGGAGCACAGGAAACACAGCAGAAAGGCCACAAGAAGCTCAAACAGTCCAAACTCAGCTTCAGCAAAGAAGCCACGCCCCTCAAAAGTGAGTGACCAATCACAACACGAGCGCTTACTGACATGGTTTTGGTTTTCATGTGTGTTTGTGTTATTCAGAGAAGCCCTCTGCACGAGTGGGCGGGGCTAAAGCCTCTCAGAAGGAGGTAGTTGAACAGAATGCAGAGGCTGCTGACCACGCCCCCAGCACGAGCACCAGCCAATCACATCACCCCGAGGAACCGCAGCCGGTGATCGTGGAGGTGCTGGCGGAGGTCTGTTTGAGTCCATGATGACTATAACGATAATGTTAAAGAGAACAACAACAAAAAAGATGATGACTGTAACGATAACTATAACCATAACATTAACAATAACTATAGCTATAACTATAACGATAATGCTAACGAGAACAATAACGATGAGAACTAATGATAACTATAACATTAACAATAATATTTACTAAAATGATTAACTACAACAATACTATATAGTATAACTATAATGTTAATGATAATATCTATAACGATAACTATAATAATCACAAACGCTAACTTAAACACTACCTTTAATAACTATAATTTAACGATAATAAGATAACTAACAGCTATAACAATAACAGTAATTATGATGATGTTAATGAGAACAATAACGATGAGGGAGGTAATGATAACTATAGTGATAATTATAACGATAATGATAATATCTATAACGAAAACTATAACAACCGCTAACTTTAACGCTACCTTTTATGATAGCTATCATTTTAATGACAATTAGATAACTGTATTTTTAACAAATAATAATAATAATGATTAACTGTAACGCTAACTACAACAATAACAATAATTTATAATGTTACCAATATCTATATCAATAATGATAATAATAATGTTAACGATAATGATAACTGTAACAATAAGTGTAATAACTAGAATGTTAACAGTAATGATAACTTTAAATATAACTTTAACCATAACTATAATGTAAACGATAACTATAATGTGATTGAAAACTGTAATGTAATAACGAAACCTATAACAATAACTGTAATAACTATAATGATAGCTATAGTTAATAACTATTGTTAATCATTTTTATAACTAGACGATAATGATATCTGTAACACTAACTAAATTGAAAACGATAACTAACGTTAATGATAACTGTACTGATCACTATAACGATAGCTGTAATGTTAATAATTATGATTCTTATAACTATACTGATAACCCATGACATCACCGAAAACTATAATGGTGGCTATAACGTTAACAAAAGCGATAATGTTAGTGATTATGACGTGTGTGTGTTTCATTACACGTGATGATGGTCTGTTTCTCGACAGAAGACGAAGAAGGTGGAAATTCACGAGACGTACCGACTGCTGAAGCGCAAGAACATGATCATAGAGGCCGTGCGCTGCAGCAAGATCATCGAGGGCTTTTACTCGTAAGACACTCTCTCTCTCATGCGCTCACGTGCGCTGTACACCTCAGATAAACGTGTGTGTGTGTGTGTGTGTGTGTCAGGCTGCAGAAGCTGCTGACGGAGGAGGAGAGGAAGGATGGCGTGAACACTAAAGTCTGTAAGAAGAGTGTGGTGAGGCTGATCCGCTCGCTGTCTCGAGAGGGTTTACTCAAACTCTACAGGACCATCGTCATCCAGGACGGAGTACAGAAGAAGGTGCCACACACACACACACACACACACACACACACACACACACATATACATATAGACTGCTGCTAATACACACTAATGTGTCTTAGGTGGAGTTCGTGGTTCATCCCTCCGTTACGCCAGACGATCTGCTGGTCAAAAGTGCCATAGAGCAGATCCGCATGCGCATGTCCAGCTCGGCCTCTGCAGCTCGGTGAGAAAAACGCAACACAATAACACACACCAAACCTCTCGCTGACCTGTAGCGGCTTAACCACAGACAGTAAAGAAGTTAATACTTTTATTTGTCAAGGATGCTTAAATTGATCAAAAGTGACAGTAAAGACATTTATAACGTTACAAACGATTCAGTTTCAAATATATGCAGCAGAAAGGGACTTCCTCCAAAACATTAAGAAACGACCTCAAACGTTTGATCGCTCTTGTATGTTAATTGTTTTGTTCTCAGGGTTGAGTGTCAGGCAGAAAAGGCCAAGTCCAGCGCACAGGAGGCGAAGGAGAACAAAGCATCATCTTCCTCGCGTCCGTCTCAAAGCAGCGGCCTGAAGAAGGTGTCTGAGAAGATGGGCGTCAAAACCCTCAAATCTTTCAAACCCGTCCTTGGTAACGGAGCCGCACACACACACACACACACACACTTCTCAGCACTTCATATTCACAGTCAGATCTGTGTGTCAGTTCCAGGACTCGGCCGCTCCATGGGTTTCCAGCCCAAGATGCCTCGTCTGCGTATCGTTCACTCCTTCCTGTGGTACCTGATTTATGGGCATCCTATTAGAAGATCCGGTCCTGCCGACCCGGCTTCTGACTCTCCGGCGCAGTCCGACCCAGAGGCGCTGGCGGATGGACAGATGGAGGGGCAGTTCAGAGGTGAGTCTGGGGTCAGATGATGCTTATTTGTGATGAGTGACTCTCTCAAACACGTGTGTGTGTGTGTGTGTGTGTGTGTGTGTGTGTGTAGTGTATGTGAAGGAGAACAGCTGGAAGAGGTACATCCCTCCAATCCCGCTGCATAAAGACTTCGGATACGGATGGGCCCTCATCAGTGACGTTCTGGTGTCGCTGCCGCTCAGCATCTTCATGCAGGTCGTCCAGGTCAACTATCAGGTACAAACACTCGCGCACACACACACACACACACACACACATCTTTGGATTTAAACAGGACCTATGATGCTGTTTCCATGTTCATCTGTTGTTTGTGTGTATTGTTGCTGTTTGAGCATGAAGAAGCTCTGCAAAATTGAATGATAACAAAATAAAAATGATATTTTGAATCATAATTGGGTGCAGTAACGTTGTGGTTGTGTTGTAATTAGGTTGCAGGTTTGCAGGAGTACCTGGATGATCCAGTGAGGAAACATTATCTGGTCAGATTCCTCCCTGCTGAGATGAAGAGACAACTGCTGCACAAGAGGCAAACACACACACACACACACACACTGTATAGAGTCAACAAAAAGCGTCTCTTGTCTGAAGCCACACTATCATCAGACACTTATTGTCTTTTAAAGTGTTGTGATGATGACGATGTGGTCCCTCACACAGGAAGTACATCTTCAATTTCCACGAGAGTCTCCAGAGGTTGTGTTTCATGGGCTTGCTGCAGTTCGGACCCATGGAGAAGTTCATGGATAAAGATCAGGTGAGCAGGATGTCACGGTCACATGATCACTTCATTGGTATGTTTATTGTGTGTGATGTATTAAGAATACATTTGTGTTTGTATTAGGTGTTTGTTTTCCTGAAGACGAAGGGCACAATCGTGGATACGACGGTGTGCGACCCGCACTATAACATGGCCATCGAGACCATCCGGCCGTTTGAGAGGAGACACTACGTGTTCAGTAGCGCACAGGATGTGGAGAATTACTGGTTGGATCTGCTGTGTGTGTGTCTCAACACACCTCTAGGTACGAACACGCAACCTGTGATATCCCTCATGGGTTTGAGGTCAGAGTACAGTTTGTTTGGTTCGTTCAGCGGCTATCAAAGCTGGGAATCACAACATTACTGCACTAAACCCTCATCCTAAACACAACACAACCGCAACGTTACTACAACGTTACCGCTCCAAACCCTCATCCTAAACACAACACAACCGCAACATAACTACAACGTTACTGCACCAAACCCTCAACCTAAACACAACACAACCGCAACATTACTACAACGTTACCGCTCCAAACCCTCATCCTAAACACAACACAACCGCAACATTACTACGTTACCGCTCCAAACCCTCATCCTAAACACAACACAACCGCAACGTTACTACAACGTTACCGCGCCAAACCCTCAACCTAAACACAACACAACCGCAACGTTACTACAACGTTACCGCGCCAAACCCTCAACCTAAACACAACACAACCGCAACATTACTACAACGTTACCGCTCCAAACCCTCATCCTAAACACAACACAACCGCAACATTACTACAACGTTACCGCGCCAAACCCTCAACCTAAACACAACACAACCGCAACGTTACTACAACGTTACCGCGCCAAACCCTCAACCTAAACACAACACAACCGCAACATTACTACAACGTTACCGCTCCAAACCCTCATCCTAAACACAACACAACCGCAACATTACTACAACGTTACCGCGCCAAACCCTCATCCTAAACACAACACAACCGCAACATTACTACAACGTTACCGCGCCAAACCCTCAACCTAATCACAACACAACCGCAACGTTACTACAACGTTACCGCTCCAAACCCTCAACCTAAACACAACACAACCGCAACGTTACTACAACGTTACCGCTCCAAACCCTCATCCTAAACACAACACAACCGCAACATTACTACAACGTTACCGCGCCAAACCCTCAACCTAAACACAACACAACCGCAACATTACTACAACGTTACCGCTCCAAACCCTCATCCTAAACACAACACAACCGCAACATTACTACAACGTTACCGCTCCAAACCCTCATCCTAAACACAACACAACCGCAACATTACTACAACGTTACCGCGCCAAACCCTCAACCTAAACACAACACAACCGCAACATTACTACAACGTTACCGCGCCAAACCCTCAACCTAAACACAACACAACCGCAACATTACTACAACGTTACCGCTCCAAACCCTCATCCTAAACACAACACAACCGCAACATTACTACGTTACCGTGCCAAACCCTCAACCTAAACACAACACAACCGCAACATTACTACAACGTTACCGCGCCAAACCCTCAACCTAAACACAACACAACCGCAACATTACTACAACATTACCGCTCCAAACCCTCAACCTAAACACAACACAACCGCAATATTACTACGTTACCGTGCCAAACCCTCAACCTAAACACAACACAACAGCAACATTACTACAACGTTACCGTGCCAAACCCTTAACCTAGACACAACACAACCGCAACATTACTACAACGTTACCGTGCCAAACCCTTAACCTAAACACAACACAACCGCAACATTACTACAACGTTACCGCGCCAAACCCTCAACCTAAACACAACACAACCGCAACATTACTACAACGTTACCGTGCCAAACCCTTAACCTAAACACAACACAACCGCAACATTACTACAACGTTACCGCGCCAAACCCTCAACCTAAACACAACACAACCGCAACATTACTACGTTACCGCGCCAAACCCTCAACCTAAACACAACACAACCGCAACATTACTACGTTACCGCGCCAAACCCTCAACCCAATCACAACACAACCGCAACATTACTACAACATTACTGCACTAAACCCTCAACCTAAACACAACACAACCGCAACATTACTACAACGTTACCGCTCCAAACCCTCATCCTAAACACAACACAACAGCAACATTACTACAACGTTACCGTGCCAAACCCTCAACCCAATCACAACACAACCGCAACATTACTACAACATTACTGCACTAAACCCTCAACCTAAACACAACACAACCGCAACATTACTACAACGTTACCGTGCCAAACCCTCAACCTAAACACAACACAACCGCAACATTACTACGTTACCACGCCAAACCCTCAACCTAAACACAACACAACCGCAACATTACTACAACGTTACTGCACTAAACCCTCAACCTAAACACAACACAACCGCAACATTACTACAACGTTACCGCGCCAAACCCTCAACCTAAACACAACACAACCGCAACATTACTACAACGTTACTGCACTAAACCCTCAACCTAAACACAACACAACCGCAACATTACTACAACGTTACCGCGCCAAACCCTCAACCTAAACACAACACAACAGCAACATTACTACAACGTTACTGCACCAAACCCTCATCCTAAACACAACCGCAACATTACTACAACGTTACCGTGCCAAACCCTCAACCCAATCACAACACAACCGCAACATTACTACAACGTTACCGCGCCAAACCCTCAACCTAAACACAACACAACCGCAACGTTACTACAACGTTACAGTGCCAAACCCTCAACCTAAACACAACACAACCGCAACATTACTACAACGTTACCGCTCCAAACCCTCAACCCAATCACAACACAACCGCAACGTTACTACAACGTTACAGTGCCAAACCCTCAACCTAAACACAACACAACCGCAACATTACTACAACGTTACCGCGCCAAACCCTCAACCCAATCACAACACAACCGCAACATTACTACGTTACCGCGCCAAACCCTCAACCTAAACACAACACAACCGCAACATTACTACGTTACCGCGCCAAACCCTCAACCCAATCACAACACAACCGCAACATTACTACAACGTTACCGTGCCAAACCCTCAACCTAAACACAACACAACCGCAACATTACTACAACGTTACCGTGCCAAACCCTCAACCTAAACACAACACAACAGCAACATTACTACAACGTTACCGTGCCAAACCCTCAACCCAATCACAACACAACCGCAACATTACTACAACGTTACCGTGCCAAACCCTCAACCCAATCACAACACAACCGCAACATTACTACAACGTTACCGTGCCAAACCCTCAACCCAATCACAACACAACCGCAACATTACTACAACATTACTGCACCAAACCCTCATCCTAAACACAACACAACCGCAACATTACTACAACGTTACCGTGCCAAACCCTCAACCTAAACACAACACAACCGCAACGTTACTACAACGTTACCGCTCCAAACCCTCAACCTAAACACAACACAACCGCAACATTACTACAACATTACTGCACTAAACCCTCAACCTAAACACAACACAACCGCAACATTACTACAACGTTACCGCTCCAAACCCTCATCCTAAACACAACACAACCGCAACATTACTACAACGTTACCGCTCCAAACCCTCAACCTAAACACAACACAACCGCAACATTACTACAACATTACTGCACTAAACCCTCAACCTAAACACAACACAACCGCAACATTACTACAACGTTACCGCTCCAAACCCTCATCCTAAACACAACACAACCGCAACATTACTACAACGTTACCGCTCCAAACCCTCAACCTAAACACAACACAACCGCAACATTACTACAACATTACTGCACTAAACCCTCAACCTAATCACAACACAACCGCAACATAACTACAACGTTACCGCTCCAAACCCTCAACCTAAACACAACACAACCGCAACATTACTACAACATTACTGCACTAAACCCTCAACCTAAACACAACACAACCGCAACATAACTACAACGTTACCGCGCCAAACCCTCAACCTAAACACAACACAACCGCAACATAACTACAACATTACTGCACTAAACCCTCAACCTAATCACAACACAACCGCAACATAACTACAACGTTACCGCGCCAAACCCTCAACCTAAACACAACACAACCGCAACATAACTACAACGTTACCGTGCCAAACCCTCAACCTAAACACAAAACAACCGCAACATTACTACAACGTTACCGCGCCAAACCCTCAACCTAAACACAACACAACCGCAACATTACTACAACGTTACTGCACTAAACCCTCAACCCAATCACAACACAACCGCAACATTACTACAACGTTACCGTGCCAAACCCTCAACCTAAACACAACACAACCGCAACATTACTACAACATTACTGCACTAAACCCTCAACCTAAACACAACACAACAGCAACATTACTACGTTACTGCACCAAACCCTCATCCTAAACACAACCGCAACATTACTACAACGTTACCGCGCCAAACCCTCAACCTAAACACAACACAACCGCAACGTTACTACAACGTTACAGTGCCAAACCCTCAACCTAAACACAACACAACCGCAACGTTACTACAACATTACTGTGCCAAACCCTCAACCTAAACACAACACAACCGCAACATTACTACAACATTACTGTGCCAAACCCTCAACCTAAACACAACACAACAGCAACATTACTACGTTACTGCACCAAACCCTCATCCTAAACACAACCGCAACATTACTACAACGTTACCGCGCCAAACCCTCAACCTAAACACAACACAACCGCAACGTTACTACAACATTACTGTACCAAACCCTCAACCTAATCACAACACAACCGCAACGTTACTACAACATTACTGTGCCAAACCCTCAACCTAATCACAACACAACCGCAACATTACTACAAAGTTACCGCGCCAAACCCTCAACCTAAACACAACACAACCGCAACATTACTACAACGTTACAGTGCCAAACCCTCAACCTAAACACAACACAACCGCAACGTTACTACAACATTACTGTGCCAAACCCTCAACCTAATCACAACACAACCGCAACGTTACTACAACGTTACCGCGCCAAACCCTCAACCCAATCACAACACAACCGCAACGTTACTACGTTACCGCGCCAAACCCTCAACCTAAACACAACACAACCGCAACATTACTACGTTACCGCGCTAAACCCTCAACCCAATCACAACACAACCGCAACATTACTACAACATTACTGCACTAAACCCTCAACCTAAACACAACACAACCGCAACATTACTACAACGTTACCGTGCCAAACCCTCAACCTAAACACAACACAACCGCAACATTACTACAACGTTACCGTGCCAAACCCTCATCCTAAACACAACCGCAACATTACTACAACGTTACCGTGCCAAACCCTCAACCCAATCACAACACAACCGCAACATTACTACAACGTTACCGCGCCAAACCCTCAACCTAAACACAACACAACCGCAACGTTACTACAACGTTACCGTGCCAAACCCTCAACCTAAACACAACACAACCGCAACATTACTACAACGTTACCGTGCCAAACCCTCAACCCAATCACAACACAACCGCAACATTACTACAACGTTACAGTGCCAAACCCTCAACCTAAACACAACACAACCGCAACATTACTACAACGTTACCGCGCCAAACCCTCAACCCAATCACAACACAACCGCAACATTACTACGTTACCGCGCCAAACCCTCAACCTAAACACAACACAACCGCAACATTACTACGTTACCGCGCCAAACCCTCAACCCAATCACAACACAACCGCAACATTACTACAACGTTACCGTGCCAAACCCTCAACCTAAACACAACACAACCGCAACATTACTACAACGTTACCGTGCCAAACCCTCAACCTAAACACAACACAACCGCAACGTTACTACAACGTTACCGTGCCAAACCCTCAACCCAATCACAACACAACCGCAACATTACTACAACGTTACCGTGCCAAACCCTCAACCCAATCACAACACAACCGCAACATTACTACAACGTTACCGTGCCAAACCCTCAACCCAATCACAACACAACCGCAACATTACTACAACATTACTGCACCAAACCCTCATCCTAAACACAACACAACCGCAACATTACTACAACGTTACCGTGCCAAACCCTCAACCTAAACACAACACAACCGCAACGTTACTACAACGTTACCGCTCCAAACCCTCAACCTAAACACAACACAACCGCAACATTACTACAACATTACTGCACTAAACCCTCAACCTAAACACAACACAACCGCAACATTACTACAACGTTACCGCTCCAAACCCTCATCCTAAACACAACACAACCGCAACATTACTACAACGTTACCGCTCCAAACCCTCAACCTAAACACAACACAACCGCAACATTACTACAACATTACTGCACTAAACCCTCAACCTAAACACAACACAACCGCAACATTACTACAACGTTACCGCTCCAAACCCTCATCCTAAACACAACACAACCGCAACATTACTACAACGTTACCGCTCCAAACCCTCAACCTAAACACAACACAACCGCAACATTACTACAACATTACTGCACTAAACCCTCAACCTAATCACAACACAACCGCAACATAACTACAACGTTACCGCTCCAAACCCTCAACCTAAACACAACACAACCGCAACATTACTACAACATTACTGCACTAAACCCTCAACCTAAACACAACACAACCGCAACATAACTACAACGTTACCGCGCCAAACCCTCAACCTAAACACAACACAACCGCAACATAACTACAACATTACTGCACTAAACCCTCAACCTAATCACAACACAACCGCAACATAACTACAACGTTACCGCGCCAAACCCTCAACCTAAACACAACACAACCGCAACATAACTACAACGTTACCGTGCCAAACCCTCAACCTAAACACAAAACAACCGCAACATTACTACAACGTTACCGCGCCAAACCCTCAACCTAAACACAACACAACCGCAACATTACTACAACGTTACTGCACTAAACCCTCAACCCAATCACAACACAACCGCAACATTACTACAACGTTACCGTGCCAAACCCTCAACCTAAACACAACACAACCGCAACATTACTACAACATTACTGCACTAAACCCTCAACCTAAACACAACACAACAGCAACATTACTACGTTACTGCACCAAACCCTCATCCTAAACACAACCGCAACATTACTACAACGTTACCGCGCCAAACCCTCAACCTAAACACAACACAACCGCAACGTTACTACAACGTTACAGTGCCAAACCCTCAACCTAAACACAACACAACCGCAACGTTACTACAACATTACTGTGCCAAACCCTCAACCTAAACACAACACAACCGCAACATTACTACAACATTACTGTGCCAAACCCTCAACCTAAACACAACACAACAGCAACATTACTACGTTACTGCACCAAACCCTCATCCTAAACACAACCGCAACATTACTACAACGTTACCGCGCCAAACCCTCAACCTAAACACAACACAACCGCAACGTTACTACAACATTACTGTACCAAACCCTCAACCTAATCACAACACAACCGCAACGTTACTACAACATTACTGTGCCAAACCCTCAACCTAATCACAACACAACCGCAACATTACTACAAAGTTACCGCGCCAAACCCTCAACCTAAACACAACACAACCGCAACATTACTACAACGTTACAGTGCCAAACCCTCAACCTAAACACAACACAACCGCAACGTTACTACAACATTACTGTGCCAAACCCTCAACCTAATCACAACACAACCGCAACGTTACTACAACGTTACCGCGCCAAACCCTCAACCCAATCACAACACAACCGCAACGTTACTACGTTACCGCGCCAAACCCTCAACCTAAACACAACACAACCGCAACATTACTACGTTACCGCGCTAAACCCTCAACCCAATCACAACACAACCGCAACATTACTACAACATTACTGCACTAAACCCTCAACCTAAACACAACACAACCGCAACATTACTACAACGTTACCGTGCCAAACCCTCAACCTAAACACAACACAACCGCAACATTACTACAACGTTACCGTGCCAAACCCTCAACCTAAACACAACACAACAGCAACATTACTACAACGTTACCGTGCCAAACCCTCAACCCAATCACAACACAACCGCAACATTACTACAACGTTACCGTGCCAAACCCTCAACCCAATCACAACACAACCGCAACATTACTACAACGTTACCGTGCCAAACCCTCAACCCAATCACAACACAACCGCAACATTACTACAACGTTACCGTGCCAAACCCTCAACCCAATCACAACACAACCGCAACATTACTACAACGTTACCGTGCCAAACCCTCAACCCAATCACAACACAACCGCAACATTACTACAACATTACTGCACTAAACCCTCAACCTAAACACAACACAACCGCAACATTACTACAACGTTACCGTGCCAAACCCTCAACCTAAACACAACACAACCGCAACATTACTACGTTACCGCACCAAACCCTCAACCTAAACACAACACAACCGCAACGTTACTACAACGTTACCGCGCCAAACCCTCAACCTAAACACAACACAACCGCAACGTTACTACAACGTTACCGCGCCAAACCCTCAACCTAAACACAACACAACCGCAACGTTACTACAACATTACCGCTCCAAACCCTTAACCTAAACACAACACAACCGCAACATTACTACGTTACCGCGCCAAACCCTCAACCTAAACACAACACAACCGCAACGTTACTACAACATTACTGTGCCAAACCCTCAACCTAAACACAACACAACATAAACAGAACACAATTGTAATGTAACCACAAATGTGTTTCAGGTGTAATCAGGCCGCGTCATGGCCAAGGTAACGCTGAGGGGGCGGAGGCTGACGGCGTCATGACAATGGAGCGCAACACCAGGCTGCTGTACACGCTACAGTGAGTCAGCCGTTCTGATTGGCTCAGGCTGGATTGTCTGTCACCTGATTGGCTGATGTCACTTGTGGTTGTGTTTTTCGGTTGCTAGGGGCAGTTGTAATGTGGTGGATGATGGCGTTACCCCTGGCGACGGGCAGGGCGCTGGCGGACTGGACTCGTCCTTTTACAGCCACCTGAAACGCAACTGGACGTGGACCAGTCACCTGATCAACGAGAGCAAACAGGTACACATACACACACACACACACACACACACACACACACACAGTGTTTCCAGCTGATGTTGTGCTGTGTGTGAATGTGTTTGTCATGTGTTCAGAGCACTGAAGATACAGGAAAGCATCACGCCATCAGACTGAGGAACCTGCTGTCCAAACACCCTCTGCCCAAACCGCCCGCGCTCTCCGGTAACTCTTCACTATTACGCTCAGTCAGAGCAGTCAGACTCCTGCAGCAGTGTTATATCAGGTGATTGTGTGAATGAATGTCATTGGCAGCGCTTCAGAGAGGAGCAAAGGTGGCGCCCCCTGCCGTCCTGGAGGAGGAGGTGCGTCTGAGCTCAGAGCCGTCCAGCAGGAACGAGGAGGTGCGCGGAGGACGAAACCTCAAGCGCAAGAGAGCAGCGAACCAGAGCAGCAAGAAAGAGAGCAGCAAACCGGCCCGCAAGAAGAAGAAAGGTCACTGACGCTGACAGGAAGCTGATGTTAAACGGTGATGATGTCATGTAGCTCAACAGGAAGTGTGTGTGTGTGTGTTTGTCAGTGCGAGCGTGTAGGCAGAGTCAGGCTCAGGACGAGACGGACCAGCGGGCTCTTCTGCAGATGACCCGACAGAGAGTGGCCTGGACGCACCTGGAGGACAGTCTGCTGATGCTGTGCCGCGTCGCCAGTCACTTCCTCAACCGCAAGGTGCCGATTCACACACGCTAGCTTTCGTTAACGGAAACTACGAGCTTTCATTAAACATAATATAATGAACATAATATAAACAATCATCAATGTATTTTTTCTATTATAATAAAAGCCTGCAGAGGGCGCCAGCAGCCTGGTGATTGTTGTTGTTACACTGTACAGCAGATCAAATCCTCCTTTAATATTTGCCCAAACAATATTTAATTAAAATGTTCACTTAATCTTTAATATTTTGAAACTTCTTTATGATAAAAATGCTACATCCACTGTAATTTCTTGAACAAGAATCAAAACTGGCAAATTATTTTGAAATTACAATGAATAGTTTCATATTTAGAGACATATTGATGTATTCTCCTGTGTTGGTGTAGGTTTATAAATGATTTACCATACAAATGACGGCATGTCAACAACACACAATAACTCTTCTCTAAAGCAGCCCAACATGGCCACGCCCCCTTTGTTGAGCGTTCTCGGGGGCGAGGTTTATGTAAATTTAGGGTTAGTGATGTCACCAATCCAGGAAGAAGCTCACTGTAGTCCCTACCAGTCATTTGTTGTATTCCTTAAAAAGCCATTTTTGTGAAAGTAGATTGGCATTCTGTTGATTTGTGTTTAATGATGAAGCGTAAAAAGACATTTCTCACTGACCTCATCTCAGCTGCTAATGAAGTAGAGAACATGCTTATGTTTATATGTTATGTGTGTGTGTGTGTGTGTGTGTGTGTGTGTGTAGCTGAAGAGGCCGTTCGTGCCCTGGACGGTGGTTCGTGATGTGCTGCATGCCGAGTTTGAGTTATCGCTGGATAAAACATCTCTGTCTGTCAGCCGACGCTCACGATACATCATGAAGAACCCGCAGACCTGCCTCAACTACAGGTGTGTGTGTGTGTGTGATCAAATACACACTCCCTCACTCACACACACTATATGTGCATTATATTGACACACACATGCTGTCTGACTTCAGACTAATGAAACTCAGTGATTGTGATTGCTCTGGTGGTGTTGTAGGATTTGTCTGGCTGAGATGTATCAGGATAAAGAGCTGATGGCCAGATTCATGAACCGAACGGACGACTATAATGATGTGAAGGTGAGACTTTGCTTTTCTTCACTGATTCTGAATCAGTTCTCTCAGAGCGATGTTTACTTGCTGCCAGTTTCACAGGAGAAACCTTTCAGCGAGTGTTTAAATGTCCACAGAAAGTGTTGCTTCTCTTGACACTTGTGAAAAGGGTTTAACTCACATTAATCTGAATTTAGTTTTAGATTTGTAGGATAAATGGGTCTCAGATATCTTTAGTTGTCTTGTTTTCCAGCACAAATATCTACACATTCTTAAATCAAGATACATTTACTGGAGAAGAGAAATGACTGAAGATATTAAGACTGAAAAATGAATCAAAATGAAGTGTGTTTGTGTTACAGGTGTGTGCTGATGAGTATAAGGAGTTTGTTCGCTCTCTGAGGTCAAAGTTCAGCTCCAGCTATGGCTCCAGTGATATCATCATACCAGACAGCAGAGACGAGCTCTTTCACAAGTACACACACACACACACACACACACACACACACTTGTGTTATTTTAGCATTGCAGTTTTAATTCATATTTGGTGCTCTTTGATCATTTTTGACTTAAACATTTAATGTTTTGTTTTTTTTATTAGAATTGTGTACTACATTGGAATGGTACGAAATTTAGTAAAGGTTTTTGGTACTTGAAAAAAATTACGGACATGATTCGTAAAGATTAAATGTTCATGAAAAAACAGTCACACTTGTATTGTTCGTGATCAAAAATGAGCACATTGGAAATAAATGAGAGACGAATTTCATCTAGTGGAAGTGTTTGGTACTGCACCTAAACTAAATCTGACTGAAAGCTCATTTTTTGAGATATCACCCTCAAATTTAGAACTTGTTTAGATGTCTCACAGTTTTACAGTAAAACATATTTTGGAAAATATATTTTTCATTAAAAAAATGAAAAAAGCTATAAATTTCAAATACATAAACACACTTTTACACTAAAAAATAAATACACTTTTTTTATATATATATTTTTTCACTTCAGCAGTAATCTTCCAAGTGTCGTCTTAAAAAAGAGACTAAACTTCAGTCTGTGCTCCAAAACATTCAAGATTTACCAGTTTAAGTTGGAAATTTCATGTTCTGGTCTCTGCTCAAGGAGAATAAATGGATTATAAAATACTGCATAAATATAATGTAGTACCAGAAATTCCCTAAAAATACAAAATATGAAATTAAAAAACAATATTGAACTTAAATACAGTACATTTATTTCAATAAAAAAAGCAAATTTTCATCGTAAATTTTTACATTTTTCTGTATTTATATATTTATTTCAGTTTTATTTCAATTTTAACTCTTAATGATTTTTAAGTCTTTCAATCTTTTATTATTTGTGTGTGTTTCCTCAGGTTTAAGGTGTACACTATTGACGAATCACTGGAGTGCGGTAAAGACATCTTGAAGAGGTGTGTGTGTAGGACATTCATTTTAATAAACACAAACTGACGTTTTCATCAAGTATCAAGTGCTTTGAGCTCTGGAATACACTATAGCAGTTAAACACTATTCGTCTCATTATTATTATTATTATTATTATTATTATTATTACCAAAAACAAAAAAGTAATGTAAAGAAATGCAAGAAAGTTCGAGGAGAGTGAAAACCATAACGTTTAAAGTTTAAATACTGTGTGTGTAATAGTTTCTCCAGTGGAGTCTGTGTTTGATGCTGCACTGTAATGACTGTGTTACAGGAAGGAGGAAATTGATGTTCTGGTGCTGTTTAATTTAATTCAGAGCACTCTAGTGCTCACCAACGCTCAGATGAAGAACTACAGACCCTTCCAGGTACAGACACACACACACACGTTTATACCGTGATGATGTATCAGTCACATGTCAGTGATGCCGTCTATCTGTGTGTGTGTGTGTCAGACGTTCTGTCTGTACACGCGCTACAGCGAGGAGGTTCTGTCCCAGGCCTTCCAGACGTGTCGTAACCGGGCGTTAGTGAACCGCCGGCGGCCCATCACCAAGGCTCACCTGAAGAAGTGCCACTCGCTGCCCTTCCTGCCCATGTCCTATCAGCTGTCACAGCACTACTACAGGTCAAACACTTACAGCGCATGATAACCACTGGAAGTTACAGCAGTTTTGTGCAGTGCGCTCGTATTCCACACTGAAGCTGCCAGTTAAACGCCTGTCCGTCTGCTGCAGGTTCTTCACGTGGCGTTTCCCGAGCCTCCTCTTTAACGAGGCGTTCGATCTGATGACTGGTTTATACAAGGGCGGCAGCAGCGACAGACCCAACAACTTCCACTTCCAGAAAGACCCTGAGAACCCAGGAGAAGAGGGTGACGGGAGACAGGAGGAGGACGAGGACGATGCTCAGGCCATGCTGCAGTTCCCCATGGACGCTCCGGGGGGCGCCAGTGCGTGCTGCCTGTCCCTCATGACCCTGGGCCTGCTATCCGTGGACATCAGTATCCCACAGCAGATCGTGGTGGTGGACACTACGATGGTGGACAACGAGGTGGTCAAGAGGTGCTGCACGCGCTCAAGAACACTCACAGATGCACTCGCTAAAGACCTGTTCACTCTGTAACGATGACTAGATTAGCGTTCACATTAACAGGAACGATAACTGTAGCGATAACTTTTTTAGCGTTCACACCAACAGTAACGATAACAATATTAGCGTTCGCACCAACCATGACGATGACTATATTAGCGTTCACACCAACAGTAACGATAACCGTAACAATAGCTATATTAGCGTTTGCACCAACAGTAACAATAACCGTAACGATAACTATATTGGCGATCACACCAACAGTAACGATAACCGTAACGATAGCTATATTAGCGTTTGCACCAACAGTAACGATAACCGTAACGATAACTATATTAGCGTTCACACCAACAGTAACGATAACCGTAACGATAGCTATATTAGCGTTAACACCAACAGTAACGATAACCGTAACGATAACTATATTGGCGATCACACCAACCGTGACGATAACCGTAACGATAACTATATTAGCGTTAACACCAACAGTAACGATAACCGTAACGATAGCTATATTAGCGTTCACACCAACAGTAACGATAACTGTAACGATAACTATATTAGCGTTAACACCAACAGTAACGATAACCGTAACGATAGCTATATTAGCGTTAACACCAACAGTAACGATAACTGTAACGATAGCTATATTAGCGTTTGCACCAACAGTAACAATAACAGTGACGATAACTATATTAGCGTTAACACCAACAGTAACGATAACCGTAACGATAGCTATATTAGCGTTTGCACCAACAGTAACGATAACCGTGACGATAACTATATTAGCGTTCACACCAACAGTAACAATAACCGTGACGATAACTATATTAGCGCTCACACCAACAGTAACGATAACCGTAACGATAGCTATATTAACATTTGCACCAACAGTAACGATAACCGTAACGATAACTATATTAGCGTTCACACCAACAGTAACGATAACCGTAACGATAGCTATATTAGCGTTAACACCAACAGTAACGATAACCGTAACGATAACTATATTGGCGATCACACCAACCGTGACGATAACTATATTAGCGCTCACACCAACAGTAACGATAACTGTAACGATAACTATATTAGCGTTCACACCAACAGTAATGATAACTGTAACGATAACTATATTAGCGTTAACACCAACAGTAACGATAACCGTAACGATAGCTATATTAGCGTTAACACCAACAGTAACGATAACCGTAACGATAGCTATATTAGCGTTTGCACCAACAGTAACGATAACAGTGACGATAGCTATATTAGCGTTAACACCAACAGTAACGATAACCGTAACGATAACTATATTGGCGATCACACCAACCGTGACGATAACTATATTAGCGTTCACACCAACAGTAACGATAACTGTAACGATAACTATATTAGCGTTAACACCAACAGTAACGATAACCGTAACGATAGCTATATTAGCGTTAACACCAACAGTAACGATAACCGTAACGATAGCTATATTACCGTTTGCACCAACAGTAACGATAACAGTGACGATAACTATATTAGCGTTAACACCAACAGTAACGATAACCGTAACGATAGCTATATTAGCGTTTGCACCAACAGTAACGATAACCGTGACGATAACTATATTAGCGTTCACACCAACAGTAACGATAACCACGACTATAACTATATTAGCGTTCACACCAACAGTAACGATAACTGTGACGATAACTATATTAGCGTTCACACCAACAGTAACGATAACTGTAACGATAACTATATTAGCGTTAACACCAACAGTTACGATAACTGTAATGATAACTATATTAGCGTTCACACCAACTGTAACGATAACTGTAACGATAACTATATTAGCGTTAACACCAACAGTTACGATAACTGTAATGATAACTATATTAGCGTTCACACCAACAGTAACGATAACTGTAACGATAACTATATTGGCGTTAACACCAACAGTAACGATAACTGTAATGATAACTATATTGGCGTTCACACCAACAGTAACGATAACTACATTAGCGTTAACACCAACAGTAACGATAACTGTAACGAAAACTATATTAGCGTTCACACCAACAGTAACGATAACCGTAACGATAATTATATTAGTGTTAACACCAACAGTAACGATAACTGTAACGATAACTATATTAGCGTTCACACCAACAGTAACGATAACCGTAACGATAATTATATTAGTGTTAACACCAACAGTAACGATAACCGTAACGATAGCTATATTAGCGTTAACACCAACAGTAACGATAACCGTAACGATAACTATATTGGCGATCACACCAACCGTGACGATAACTATATTAGCGCTCACACCAACAGTAACGATAACTGTAACGATAACTATATTAGCGTTCACACCAACAGTAACGATAACTGTAACGATAACTATATTAGCGTTAACACCAACAGTAACGATAACCGTAACGATAGCTATATTAGCGTTAACACCAACAGTAACGATAACCGTAACGATAGCTATATTAGCGTTTGCACCAACAGTAACGATAACAGTGACGATAACTATATTAGCGTTAACACCAACAGTAACGATAACCGTAACGATAGCTATATTAGCGTTTGCACCAACAGTAACGATAACCGTGACGATAACTATATTGGCGATCACACCAACAGTAACGATAACTGTAATGATAACTATATTAGCATTCACACCAACAGTAACGATAACCGTAACGATAATTATATTAGTGTTAACACCAACAGTAACGATAACTGTACCGATAACTATATTGGCGATCACACCAACAGTAACGATAACCGTAACGATAACTATATTGGCGATCACACCAACAGTAACGATTACTGTAACGATAATTATATTAGTGTTAACACCAACAGTAACGATAACTGTAATGATAACTATATTAGCGTTCACACCAACAGTAACGATAACCGTAACGATAACTATATTAGCGTTCACACCAACAGTAACGATAACTGTGACGATAACTATATTAGCATTCACACCAACAGTAACGATAACTGTGACGATAATTATATTAGCGTTAACACCAACAGTAACGATAACTGTGACGATAACTATATTAGCGTTAACACCAACAGTAACGATAACTGTGACGATAACTATATTAGTGTCCACACCAACAGTAACGATAACTGTAACGATAACTATATTAGCGTTCACACCAACTGTAACGATAACTATATTAGCGTTCACACCAACAGTAACGATAACTGTGACTATAACTATATTAGCGTTAACACCAACAGTAACGATAACTGTAACGAAAACTATATTAGTGTTCACACCAACGGTAACGATGACTGTAACGAAAACTATATTAGTGTTCACACCAACAGTAACGATAACTGTGATGATAACTATATTAGTGTTCACACCAACAGTAACGATAACTGTAACGATAACTATAGTAGCGTTCACACCAACAGTAACGATAACTGTAACGATAACTATATTAGCGTTCACACCAACAGTTACGATAACTGTAACGATAACTATATTAGCGTTCACACCAACACCAACAGTAACGATAACTGTAACGAAAACTATATTAGTGTTCACACCAACGGTAACGATGACTGTAACGAAAACTATATTAGTGTTCACACCAACGGTAACGATAACTGTGACGATAACTATATTAGTGTTCACACCAACAGTAACGATAACTGTAACGATAACTATATTAGCGTTCACACCAACAGTAACGATAACTGTAACGATAACTATATTAGCGTTCACACCAACAGTTACGATAACTGTAACGATAACTATATTAGCGTTCAGACCAACAGTAACGATAACTGTGACTATAACTATATTAGTGTTCACACCAACAGTAACGATAACTGTAACGATAACTATATTAGCGTTCACACCAACAGTAACGATAACTGTAACGATAACTATATTAGCGTTCACACCAACAGTTACGATAACTGTAACGATAACTATATTAGCGTTCACACCAACAGTTACGATAACTGTGACTATAACTATATTAGTGTTAACACCAACAGTAACGATAACCGTAACGATAACTATATTAGTGTTCACACCAACAGTAACGATAACTGTAACGATAACTATATTAGCGTTCACACCAACAGTTACGATAACTGTAACGATAACTATATTAGCGTTCACACCAACAGTAACGATAACTGTGACTATAACTATATTAGTGTTCACACCAACAGTAACGATAACTGTAACGATAACTATATTAGCGTTCACACCAACAGTAACGATAACTGTAACGATAACTATATTAGCGTTCACACCAACAGTTGCGATAACTGTAACGATAACTATATTAGCGTTCACACCAACAGTTACGATAACTGTGACTATAACTATATTAGTGTTAACACCAACAGTAACGATAACCGTAACGATAACTATATTAGTGTTCACACCAACAGTAACGATAACTGTAACGATAATTATATTAGTGTTCACACCAATAGTAACGATGACTGTAACGAAAACTATATTAGTGTTCACACCAACAGTAACGATGACTGTAACGAAAACTATATTAGTGTTCACACCAACAGTAACGATAACTGTCACGATAATTATATTAGTGTCCAGACCAGCGCAAGATATCAATATGTTTATTATAAGTGCTTCAGCTTTGTCGTCTGTCTCTTTAAACACTCAAGCTCTTTAAAGCAGGATGGATTCTGATTGGCTGTCAGTATTTTTTCATTCATCAGCTTTGAAAGTTATTATTGTTGCATTGATATCCTGTTAGAGTGATTATTAAAGCTTTAGTCAATGTTCCTGGTGTGAACGGGCCTCAACACTCTCACAGCTGACCGTGTGTGTGTGTGTGTTTCAGTCTCACTAAAGCGCTGGAGGAGGAAGAGGAGGAGGACGACGAAGTGAGGAAGAGGAGGCCGGAGGTCAAATCCACACAGGCGTCTCACACCAATTACCTGCTGATGAGGGGATATTACGCTCACGGGATCCTGCGCTCGCAGACGCACAACTCCAACAGCACCGACAACATCATGGTCAACGCCTGCACCGTCCACCTGCAGCTGAGACGCACACCGCAACACACACTCTTCACTGCGGACGGTGCGCACACACACACACACACACACACACACACGGTCACGATCCGTCACGTGTTTCTCATTCACGTCTGTCTCTCCTGCAGCTGACGCCGCCTCGGCTCTGTGTCCGTCCGCTCCTCCGTCTCTCCCGCTGTCCTTCACGCGAGTGTTCCGTTCGGCAGCCGTCGAGCCGCAGGCCTTCCTGGAGCGGTGCGTGAGCGCGTCGGGATATGGAGCGCAGGACGTCCAGGCGGCGACGGAGATCAGAGACGCCGTGCAGGAGGGGGCGGAGTTTGGCATTGACAGACAGGACCTGTGCGAGCGCTTCATACACCTGGAGCGGCCGGAGGACGGGCGGAGCCGAACGCTGCAGCAGTACATACAGGTGAGAGAGAGACGAGTGATGTGTGCGAGAGTTCACTGCAGGTTGACTTGTGTTGAGAGTGTGTGTGTGTGTGTGTGTGTGTGTGTGTGTGTGTGTGTGTGTGTGTGTGTGTGTGTGTGTGTGTGTGTAGGATCTGGTGGATGGAGAGCAGCTGGTGGAGGTGGGCGCTCTCTCTCAGAGACTGGTGTGTGCGGAGGCTGCGTCTCATTGGCTATTGGAGAGCGCATGTGATAGTGTGCAGATGAAGGGAGGCCCCGCCTATGACCATGACTCCGCCCACGACACACCCCCACCCACCAAGAGACGAGCCGTGGAATCTGATTCCCAGGAGATTGTTGCCATGGAAGGAGTCTCCACAAGCACAGCTGTCAATCAGACCGTTGCCATGGAACCTGTCTCCACGGACACAGCTTCAGATCAGTCTCCTGCACATCAGGAGGCGGTTCGTGAAGTTGGCGGGAACGCAGAACAGTGTATGACAGACATCGAAGGGGCGGAGCTTAATAAAGACCCCGCCCCTTCTCCGATCAAAGGTGTGTGTTTGGACTCTGAAGAGTTTGACTTTGGTTTGTTGTAGGCATGTGACGTATCAGTTTTTCATGTTGCGATTAATCGCTGAAGCTTTTCTCACGGTATACGGTATTAACACATAAGTTGCAAAAAAAAGTGTTGTCAGTATAACGGGTTTAAGAACTCTTTTTGTAATGACAAAATAACTCTGAATGTTTAAATACAATATTAGAATTAGAATTAGAATTAGGCTATAAAGAACAACAGGAAACACTTTACAGTAAGGTCTCATTATTTAATGCATTAACTCAGATTGAGCAACAGCTACATTTGTTAGTTTGATCTCAAGTCCATTAAATAAGTTCTTTTGATTTAGTAATGTTATTAAACAGTAACTAAGAAATTAACATTAACTAAGAATAATTAATGCTTTATAAGTATGATTGTCAGTTTGGTAATAACATGTTAACTAATGAAGCCGTACGTGTCAAAGTTTTACTGAACAATAACAAATGATCAGAACATTTCTAATCATTAGGGCAGATAAAATATAAAAATGTTTAAGTTTGAAAATAAGTAGCCTATTAAGTCTTTAAGTATGAAGTATTTGGTGCTGTGATGAACAACACTGAGATTAAAACACCTTTCTTATTATAAACAAAGCATTTATTGAATCAAGCTCCAAAAATGGCTTGAAACTTCACTAGCAGCTGCTTTGTTTGTGGGGTTTCCGGGGTAACCGCTGCATTTCTGCTGTTCCATCAGCGCCCTCTGCTGTCAGAGAGTGAACTTTCATTCAGCGCGTCTCCGTCACTCGTTCAGCCATGTGCTTCTCGTGCACATTGGGCTCGTTTACATCTGAGTGTGTGAATACAGCGGTGTTGTGCATTTTATACGGTTGATGGGGAAAGTATTCTTAAATGCATTGTAAAAATGTTAATAATTGGTAATAAATTATTATTTACGGTATTTTAAAGTGCCCACGATTACAATATCCTGCATATTCATTATGGTGATATATCGCATTACCGAATATCGGCACACGTCTAGTTTGTTGTTGTGTGTTTGTGTGTTGATGTTTCCATTTGTGGTTTCAGATGGAGCTGAAGGAGCTGATCAGGAGGAACAGTGAGTGAATCACATGACTCTCACATGACAGTCGTCAGTCTGATCTGAGCTGCAGTAATGCCTGTTGATTGTCTCTCTCCGACAGCGGCGTCCGGGAGCCGGTGCGGTTCGTCAGCCGGCCGTGGCGTGTGGTGGACGGCTCTCTGAATCGTCCGGTGTGTAAAGGCATGCTGGAGTCGCTGCTGCTGCACATCATGACGAGTCCGGCTCTGCGCGAGTCGGAGCTGCTGCAGCACTACAGTCAGGTGCTGCAGCCCGTCGTCATCCTGGACCTGCTGCAGGTGAGCGTCTGTCCCGAGCGCGAGCTCAGTGTGGTGTTCGTCTGGACACTGAGTCACGTCACCGTCGTTTATATAGCGCTTTACTCCCCTTTAATGCAGGAGAACACGTGACAAACTGATGTCAGACTCTGCAGATATTATAATGCATTTTAACTTTGGTTACAATTATTTTAAAACTTACATTATGAATACCTTTATAATACATGAGGACTAATAAAGTAAAGTGTTAACATAAGTTGTTCTGCCCTGTGTGGAAAAATCAGCACATTTTAGTCCAGTTTGATTGTTAACAAGCGTTTCCTGGAAGAAGAAAATCCTCCAGGGTTAAAATGACCAGAACCCAACACAGGCACAAACATGAGTTTGATTCATTTCTGTGAGTTCAAACTCTGTTTAGTGAATTGATTCAGTGATTCACAGTATTGTCTTGATTCTGATAGATGTGTGTGTGTCGTCAGGTCCTGATCGATCTCGGCTGCGTGAGGAAGCGCTATGTCATCCAGAAGCACAAACCCTCACTCTTCTCCAAGCCCAGGGTGCCGCAGGTCAAAGGTCAGGCCGAGGTCAGCGTGAGGGACGCGGGGACGGCGTTCTACGAGCCCACGGCGGACTGTGTGCTGAGGCTGGCGCGAGTCTTTCCTCACGAGCTCAACTGGAACAGATGGGTTCAGCTGTGTCTCCGCGCCTGAGCAAAGTGTTTCCGTTCACTTGTTAATTATTTTTTAATATGACCTGCTTCTGTTGCACAAAATAAAGGCCTTTTTCATAACATGCCTATTTTCCATTCAGTTTTTTCTGAGCCATATAATGGCAGTGAACCCTTATCAGTGTGACGTCACTGTTTCTGGGTCTAAACGTCAAGCAATCAAATATACTGTGCAAAAGCTAATATAATATAATATGCTATTAAATACACTCAGTAAAACTACAGAAATCGTGATTCTAACCTTTATCTCCATATCAAAACATCTCTGATGGCTAACTGAAAGTCATAATGTTGAATTTTCTCAAAATTTCTCAAAATTATGATTTACAAAAGCATGTTTTTTCTTATGTATCAAAGATGGGCTTCACTTGTACCGTGTTGTACAGTAGTTGAGCATATGCGTGAAAACAAACCACAAATCAAATGCATTATTTCACCATCACAGATCCTGCAATATCAAAACAAGCCATTTCTGGAGCTTGATTAAATAAATGCTTTGTTTATAATGAGGGTGTTTTAAGATCAAGGCAAATTTGATTTGTCACGATCCCTTTAATTCTCTTTTTTTATGGTCTGCAAAAAAATAAGGTCATACGGCATTGGAACAACAGCAAGGTGAGTAAATATTGACTTTACTTTTAGTCGAACTGTCCTTTTAAGCCATAATGTAAGGTTGTGTTACATAATGAAGTGTGTTTGATGGACATCACACACACACACATTTCTGCAGACTTTAATGTCTTTGATAAACTTTATTCTCATTTCCATATCATTTCTTAACAGGTTAATCTCATTTCTTCTGTTCTCTCAATCATCACAAAGTACATGAATCTCATGGCATCAGCGTTCCCGCTCTCTACTAAAGTAAAGTTGCTATAAATCCGAGTTTGAAAGCTCAGAGTCGAATCTTCCTCTTCACTGAAGACTAGAGACTACGTCTACCCTTTTATTTTAAAAGACCGATCAAACCTTCTCCTCGGACTGAAAGAGAAGCGTGCAGCGGATGAGCTGCGTTACGATTTGTTGTTGTTACAAACGTCTGGCGCTGTCCGAGGCTTGAGTTTGAGCTTGATGGGGTCTTTGGGAGCCAGTAGACCATTGAGGCCGAGCTCCAGAGGAACCTGTGAAGAGCAAGAGAAGGTCAGTGTGAGCGAACCAACGAATGAACACGCGTCCTCCTGCTACCAGAGACCAATCCGTCTCACCTGTGTCTCCTCGCACACGGAGACGTCGAACCTCTGCAGGATCTCCACGATGGCCAGCTTCATGGTCACCTGAGCAAATCGCATCCCGATGCAGTTCCTGGGGCCGAGGCCGAAGGGCATGTACATGTAGGGGTCAATCGACTCCTTGTTTCCTTTAGTGAACCTGTTCATAAGGCAGGAAAAGGTCATGTTGGCTTGAAGTATTTAAACAGACAGTTACTCTAAAGAAGCGACTCACACGTTTCATCTGTGTGTAATGCTGTTCTCTTAACACAAAACCCAAGCATATACAGTTTTATTTTTTAGAAAATGAGCGATGGTTTCTCTAGATGAGACTCTTATTCCTCGTCTGGGATCATGTAGAGCTCTTTGAAGCTGCACTGAAACTGACATTTGGACCTTCAACCCGTTGAACCCCAGTGAAGTCCACTATATGGAGAAACATCCTGGAATGTTTTCCTCAAAAACCTTAATTTCTTTTCCACCGAAGAAAGAAGGACATGAACATCTTTGATGACATGGAGGAGAGTAAATTATCAGGAAATTGTAATTTGAAAGTGAACTAATCATGATGAGTGAAACAGGAGAAACCCGTCCTGACCTCTCCGGTTTGAAGCTCTCTGGTTCGCTCCAGTAATCCGGGTCTCTGTGGAGGGCGAAGGTTGGGATCATGACGACCATGTCTTTAGGGATGATGAGGCCGTTGATGTCCACCGTTTTCTTGCAGACCCGCTCGAGTCGAGCTGCAACGGGGTACAGCCGGAGGGACTCGCTCAGCGCGGCGTCCAGATAGTCCATGTTCATGACGGCTTCGTAGTCCACCGGGGCCTTCGACACACAATCACTGGTTAAAGTCTCCAACTCCTCACACTGATCCCAACGAGTATTTCAATGGGTTCTACCTTATCAGGAAAGGTCTCGTCGATCTCCTCCTGCAGTTTCTTCATGGTCTCTGGGTTGGTTGCGAGATTGTAGAAGAAGAACATCAGAGTGCTGCTGCTGGTCTCGTAACCGGCGAAGATGAAGATCATGGCCTGCGATAAGATCTCGTGGTCGCTCAGACCTGCACGGTACACAGTTTAAGGCATGTGTCTTCAAACTTGGTAGAAAGCTATTTTCATGGTTAACCATCTGAGATACTTCACCTTTCTCTGTGTGATCCATGCCCTCCTGAGTTTTCCCTGCCGTCTGAGAATCGACCATCAGCTGCAGGAAGTCAACTCTCTTCTGCAGGAATTGAGAACAGTGGTTTAAGACATCGTCACTATGTAGTTGTTCGTGTTTAGTGTTTGTTGTACCTTCTTGTGGTCCTTGGCCACTCTTTCAGACTTGATCTTCTGTAATGCAGCGTAGAAGAAATCGGTCACAGATGTTGGGAAAAAGGCAAAATCCATTTTTTCCATGACGGGGACGATGAAAGGAAATAAAGCTACAGAAGAAATTGTAAAAGGTCTTAACAGGGAATGTTCTCAGAACGTTCTGCCAAGGTTCTCTCAAAGTTATGAACAATCGTTCTCTAATGAAATGTTTATTCAAAGTTATCTTTGCTTTTCTACATTAGCTTCTGAAGTGTGTTTGACAGGACTAGTTGAGTCCTTACCACTGATCAGGAACACAGGGTTCAGGAAGTCAAACTTCAGCATCTTCTTAATGTTGGTCACAAATGGATCTTTGGGGTTGTTGAGAGAGTCGATGTCCACGCTGAACGCCGTGCTGGTCACCACATCCATACTGTACGCGCCGAAGAACCTGAACACATGCAGGCATTGTTATCTGATAAACATACAGTCTATATACTCTATATTTAATGAATGTTTTCTCTGTTCAGGAGGTTATTAAAGGTGATTGGTCAGGAAATTGAGCACCTTTGCTCAGGTAATTATAGTGATATTATTGCAACTCCATTCTTATCTCTTCAGATAACAAGAAGCTGTTTGTGATATCATGCAATATGTGTCTTACTCTTTAATATCCACGCTTTCTCCTCGTGTTGCTGACTTCCCCAGATTCTGAACTAGAATTTGAGAGTGTGTCTTCATGATGCCAAACATCTAGAGTGAGAAACAGCAGTACATCTTCATCACTCACAGGTATATTTATTATGAAGGGAATCAAACACACACATTCTCCTCATGAATGATCCTGTAGTTCAGTTCAGTCATTCATCTCAAACTGAGTTTGTTTGTTTGTACAGCCTTTAAATAACGCTTCAGATAAGTGTTGTGATAACTTCTGCTGTAACACTTGTTAGCGTGAGAATGATCCAGATAGACTCACGGACCTCCTTTAACCTCCCGCTGGTGAAGGAGGGCGAGAGGACGCTGCGGATTCTCCTCCAGTCGTCGTCTTCAACGATGGACACGGCGTCGTACAGCGGCCCGTTCAGACGGAAGTTCTGCCAGATCAGAGGACCAAAGTGGACGCAGTGAAGATAAAATGACAACACAAGCACAGACTCTGACCCGTTTTTTACAGAGATAAAAGATGGGAGGAAAAATTATATTTAAAACGATAGAATATTCGCTCACTTTTGCGTTCCGCAAGAAACTTTGTGTTCTCTTGTAAAAGTATCGTTTTCCGCTGAGAAATTTTGCCTACACTCACAAATCTTTTGGGTTCCCCCAAGAAACTGTACTTTTGCTTGCATAACGTTTGTGTTTCCCTGAGAAACTTTGTGTTTGCATGTAAAACTTTTCCCCCCCTTTTTCCCTCATATTATTTTCAGTACGTTTTTGAGGGAATGCAAAAGCATTGAGATATCATTTTTCCTCCAATCTCTTTTTTTTATCAACACCATGCCCTTTAAGGGCTCCGTAGTATTTCAAAAGTATTTCATTTCAGAATGAGGATGGTGATTTTACCCTTCTGTTGGTGAAGAGAGAGTAGCATTCTTTAATCAGGACGGTTTTGATGATGGATTGATCCATGATGCACAGAACAGGCTGTCTCGCATCATAGATACTGTGAGAAACGCAAACAATTCAGAAAAAAAAATACATTCAGAAGAATCATAACTGTACAATTTATTCACTTTCATTATCATTATGACCGTCATCCTCGGCTCTTCGTTACAGATCTTACTGATCTCATAATGTTGAACCTCCAAACATGTTTGTCTTCTCATCTTAAACTGAGTCATTTCTGTTTCAGATGTTCTGAAATGATTCTTTCAGACGATTCATTGAGATTTACCAGTGAAGTCTCACTCACCCCCAGACTCGTCCATACTTCTTGAAACAATCCATATCGAAATTATGAAAGCCCTGAAAGCACAGCGACAGAGAAGTTCACATTTAGACACGTTCAGAAGAGTCAAAACAAAAACACTGAGAGAGGAACTTCGCTCTCAAATCTTTTGCGTTCCTGCAGTGTCATCTGTGTGTTTGATGGCTTCTCTGGCCGAGAACCAGTAGATCATCAAGATCCAGATGTGACCAACGGTCAGTTAAACACAGTATCAGACTCATGCTGTATTTGCTTTCTAATAAACTCACCTCTTTATATCTCAGCATCGTTCCGAAGAAAGGAAGGGGCTTGGGACCCGCTATTCCCAACTTCTTGAAGTGACTGAGAGGCCAGTATCCATATCTGGAAGTGACAAAACCATTTGAACAAAACCATCCCAGCTAAGAAAAATATGTTCTGAGAAGTTTTTCCCATTAAGTTATGATAATGTTATTTCTGATGTTCGTTAAACGTTGAAAACATCTAGTTTTTTAAATTTTAAATTAGAAACTTTTCTTGGTAATGAAATGGCCCTGCGTCTCTTCATATGAGTCAAATGAGTTGCTTATCGAATCATTTTTATTCAGAACTAATGATTGAGTTTAGTAGAGTGAGTCACTTACATAACCAGAAGCGCCACAAACAGCATGAGCAGAGCCCATGTTTCCGCTGAGAAGAACAGACCGTAGCTCATGGTTCCTGATCCCAGGACGCTCAGACTACAAACACTGAGGAGCAGGAGCTTTATTCAGCTCTGGATTACACATTAACCAATGCAGAGCACGCAAACACGAAGAGCCAGAGGTTGTTCAACCTCTGCGCACACTGACAAACACACCCACAGCTCACCTCTGACCAGACTATTCATCAAACAGCCCTCCAAGCGCCAGACGAGCCATTATACACACTTCAAAATCTAAGTTTTGTCCCCCTCACTGTTTCCCAATGTCAGATTTTGTTGTGCATTGCCTGCCTATGTATCTCTGCCGATTTCAGAGTCTCCAAATTAATCCATTCAACTTTTAAATGCATAATTAAATTTTTAAAACGAAATTATAGGCTTAAGTGCAGGTTCCGAAAGTTGGTCGTTTTGTCGCTATGGTTACACACACACACACTCACACACACACACACACACACACCGTTAATTGCGCTCTTTTATATGGCAAAGTGGGAGACATAGAGCAAAATAAATAGACTAGCACCAATTAAGTTTTCGTGCACTATATTCAAAGCCATTCCATAGCTTCATGTGAGGGACAGAAGAATATGTACATCGATAAGTTCACGGTCAGAAACTCCTTCCCTCCGCTACAGCTGTCAATCATTCAGCATTTAAACAACGCGTCGCGTTCGGTAACGACAGTCAGCACGGTAAAACTCTCCAATATGATATATTCCCATTATAATACTTGAGATGTAGATAAAGAGCTGTGGATTTGCATAAAATGACTATCTTGCTGGAGTTTATTGCTGTTTCTGAACGATGTCATCATTCTGGCTACAGGATGTCTGTTAGATCGCACAACACAAGGACTATGAATTCGTGTCACACGCACAATAACTGGAATTTAAAAATGAAAGAAACATTTGATTAATAAACTGTTAGATACAGTCAGATGTACACAGGGATTCTCTTTGTACCGCGAACTTTTCAATGCGCAGCACAACTGCGCGCTCTGACTCGATATTGCTTCAAGCGCATCATTCTGCACCCGGGAACCGCATTAGCGGGTTTTTTTTTTGTTTGTTTGTTTGTTTGTTTTTTTGCTGTTGTTTTGAAGCGTTTCATATAATCATGGTTTTGCACACTGAAAGATTATTAATAGCCTATTTTGTTCTGTCGTATCTATAGCTTGTTGCCCCATTAATGAGCTGCACAATACATTTAAAATAAGCGCCTTTTAATGTTACATTAATACATATAATTATTCACATATGAATCTAATTTCATAATACAAATAGTAATTTAAATTTTTTATTAACATTTGGATTTATAAAATTACCGTGCAAAGTTTTTAGGCTAGAATATTTTTTGCTGCTGAATTATATACTCGCCTACTTAAATATTATTTATAATAAATAAATAAGTAATTTATTATTATTGTGTTTCTTCGCTCAGATATCACAGGTTCTGATTGTTGTTTTCGCTTCTCAGAGCAGCTGAATAAATCCCAGAAAAAAAGAGAAATCACATGATCTCCTGGAATAATGTTTTGCTCATGGGCAATGAATGAAGAGCAAATGTTTCTCAGATGTGTCACGTCTGCATGACTCTTTCTCTTTAGTCTCAGATAGCTAAATGAAACTAAAGCAAGCAGAGCAAAATCTGATCAGTGTTCTGTAGAGCTGAAGTTGGTGATTCTTCTGTTTGGTTCTAGATCCAGATGTGTGTTCAGTCAGTGTGAATCTGAGGAAGTCCTACTAGGATAAAATGTTTATTTCAACTCTTTAACCTGATGTTTGCCATGTGCATGTGTCATATTCAGCGTGTTTTCAGGCTGGTTGAGTCTTATTAGTTCAAGGTAGCATGTGTTTTAATAATACTGGTGACCGCCTCTTATTTTATGGCTCGTCTTTCCTGGAAAATCATCATATTTCAGCTTCTGTCAGTCAGTCGCTGAAGTTATGGTACTTTACACATGACATCATCGCCTTGTGATTACTGTGTAGGAGGAGCTCGATAAGATCAGCATGTCTACATTAATTACAATCATGGTTCCCTTTCGATACTTCACTCGTACTGCGTATGGGGAAAGGTCTCCCTTTTTCCCCGCTGCTGAAGCCTTTTTCAATAACGCAGTGTAACTGCACCGTCATTGGTTCACTCATAGACAAGTTGTTGAACCAATGGCGGCGCGGCATAGCTGCGCGGCCTATGGCGACAAAGCGCGCGAATATTCCCGCCGAAATGGGCGGGGTATAGGGCTATATAAGCAGGCGTTTCGCCATAGGATTTCAGTGTTTTCTCCTTCAGCGACGACATCTACTTCTCTTCGCTGATCTCCGCCTGAAGCCGAAGAAGCTCGCCGCCTTCTGCTCTCGCCGCCGTCTGAAGAGGCTCCCGCAGCGGACTCGCCTGGACTCGCCGGTGGAAGAAAGCGCCGGCGCCCTCGCGGACTGCAGCTTCTAGCGCCGTCGCCGAGCCGCCGCCTCCCGCTTCCCGCTTCCGGCCGCTTCCTGTGCGTCCCCTGCCGCCATCCGGCGCGCCGCCTGAGAGCTTCATCCGCGGCTTAAACGCCGCTCTAAAAGAGCGATTTCCAGCGGTTTTCACCGCTTTAAGAGCTCCGCGGCCCTCGCCGCTCTAAAAGAGCCACCCAATTGCCGTTTTCACGGCAGCGGCGTCTCACGATGCCCCGCCACTCATGTGGTACTTGCAGGGCCCCCCTGCACGACGACGATGGACACAGCGAGTGTGTCGCTTGCCTGGGCAAGCCCCACGCAGACGGCGCGCTCGCTGGAGACTCATGCCCGCACTGCGAGTGCGCGAGTCTCGCTTCCCTGCGCTCGCGGGTCGCCTTCTTCACTGAGGGCGATCTCGCCGCTCGCGCCCTCCCGTCTCCTTCCTCCCGCGGTCCGGCGAGGAAAAGACAGCGGGGTAGAGCGACTCAGCGCCAGGAGTTGAGCGAGCTCACGCCGGCCCAGCCCCCGCGTGCCTCGCCCTCTCCTCCCAGGGAACTCTCTCCAGTTCTGTTCTCTCGCCCTGAGCAGCGTCCCTCCGCAGAAGCGAGTGACCTCGTCTCATTCGGGGGAACAGACGACGAACAAGACGACTCCATGTCTCTTGCGGCTTCCGAAGCGGAAGGATGGGCTGGCGAGCCGGAAGACCCCGCTCCACCGCCTCCCTTGGAACCCATCGAGCATGGCCAGGGCATGGATGCCGAGCTCTTCCGCATCCTGTCTAGAGCCGTTGAAGAGCTGGACCTCGAGTGGGCCCCTCCAGAGGAGCCGTCTCGCAGCCGCCTGGACGAATGGTTTCTGCCAGGCCGCCGCCAAGCACCTCGCCAGCGTTCAGCGCCCTTCTTTCCTGAGGTCCACGAAGAGCTGACGAAGTCGTGGCGCGCTCCTTACTCTGCCCGCCTCCACACTACGCACCGCTCCGCCCTCACCGCCGTCGACGGCGCCGAGGAGAAGGGATACGAGCGCTTGCCACCCCTAGATGAAGCGGTGGCTGCTCACCTCTGTCCTCCCGCGGCTGTGGGTTGGAAGACGAAGAGGGCCCTTCCTTCCAAGCCCTGTCGGACCACCTCTACTCTCCAGCGCTCGCGCCCTGCGAAGCGCCCTCCCTTCCCGAGGCGCCAGGGACCCCGGCCCAGGATTGTGCTGGACCCGGTGCCTCCGAAGTCGTCCTGATTCGTCGGACAGGAAGAGGATGGGGGACCGTCCCGTTACGACCGGACCACCCCAAAAGCTCCCACGGGTAATTTCCCCTCCGCCTCGTTTATTTCCGGGCGTGGGAAACATACTTCAAGTGACAGCTGGGCCCACACCTGTTGCGCCCACTCCAAACGCCGTTTTCACGGCGGAAAAATTTTTACCTCATCACAAAAAGAGCAAATTTCCTCTTCCACCCCTCGCGGTGTACGACCCTCTCAACGGCGGTCTGTCACCCAACATTATTCAACCCCTAGCCACTCGGGCCGAGGCCTGGCAGGCCATCCCCGATGTGTCAGAATGGGTCATGGGGATCGTAAACCAGGGCTACTCGCTCCAGTTTGCACGACGGCCCCCCGCTTCGCCGGGGTGCTTCAAACATCGGTCAATCCGGACGACGCTCATGTCCTCCGGGCCGAAGTCATGTCGTTGCTGGAAAAAGGAGCTGTGGAAATGGTTCCTCCGTCAGAGAGCGAGACAGGCTTTTACAGCCGCTACTTTCTGGTCCCCAAAAGGATGGCGGTCTCAGACCCATCCTAGACCTCAGGCTTTTGAATCACTCCCTCACGAGACGGAAGTTCAAAATGCTGACGCTGAAGCAGATCCTCGCGCACATTTGCCCCGAGGACTGGTTCTGCTCGCTGGACCTGAAGGATGCGTATTTTCACATCCAGATAGCCCCCCGTCACAGACGATTCTTGAGATTCGCATACGAAGGGGTGGCATACCAATATACGGTCCTGCCCTTCGGGCTGTCTCTGGCTCCCCGCACTTTCACCAAGTGCATGGACGCGGCGCTTTCCCCTCTGAGACAGATGGGAATCCGGGTTCTGAATTATCTCGACGACTGGCTCATCTTAGCCCGTTCGCGGAGACGAGCTGGAACGCCACAGATCCGTGCTCCTCAGCCATCTACAATGCCTGGGTCTCAGGGTCAACTTAGCCAAGAGCTCGCTATGCCCCACTCAACGAATCTCGTTTCTGGGAGCAGTTTTCGACTCGGTCCGTATGACGGCAGTAGTCTCGCCAGAGCGCGCCCTGGCAATTCAGCAGCTCACGGCATCTGTCACGAACAAAGCCTATCTCCCTCTGAAGTTTTTCCAGAGGCTGCTAGGGCTGATGGCTTCCGCCTCCCCGGTGCTGCAGCTAGGCCTTCTTCGGATGCGGCCTCTTCAGTACTGGTTGAAGTTCCGGGTTCCTCCCAGCGCATGGCGGCACGGCCGCCTATGTCTCCAAGGTCAATCGGGCCTGTCTTCTAGCCCTGAAACCTTGGATGGATCCAGTATGGTTCCAACGCGGAGTCCCTTTACAGGCGGTCTCACGGAGGACGGTGCTCTCAACAGACGCCTCCAACTTGGGCTGGGGCGCTGTGTGCGAGGGGCAGACCGGCCTTCGGCTCGTGGAGCCACGAGGAAAGCCATTTACACATCAACTGTCTAGAGATGCTAGCAGTGATGAAAGCCTTCAGTTCTTTCAGGCTTGCTTGACGGGACGTCATGTTCTAGTTCGGTCAGACAGTATGACGGTGGTGTCATACCTGAACCACCAAGGCGGTCTTTCGTCCAGCCGCTTATGCGCTCTGGCGAAACGTCTGCTGGAATGGGCTCTTCCGAGGCTTCAGTCGCTCAGAGCGACTCATGTTCCTGGCAGGAACAATCTGGGTGCGGACATGTTGTCACGGAGCAACATCCCCTCCGACGAGTGGATGCTCTACCCCCAAGTGGTCCTCACGATCTGGGAGTTCTTCGGGAAGGCAGAGGTAGACCTCTTCGCCTCAGAAGACAACTCTCATTGCCCAACATTTTTCTCGAAGGAAGTAGATGCTCTGGCCCACACATGGCCCAGCACGCTCCTTTATGCTTTCCCTCCGATCGCACTGATCCCCCAGGTCATCAGGCGTATCAGAGAAGACCAGCACAGAGTCCTTCTGGTGGCCCCGCTCTGGAGGAACCAGGTTTGGTCCTCAGAGCTATTCAGGCTCTCTCTAAGAGCCCCGTGGCCGATTCCCCTGAGACGGGACCTCCTCTCTCAGGCAAACAGAACAATCTGGCACCCACAGCCGCAGCTCTGGGCTCTGCACCTCTGGTCCCTCGATGGGAGCCGACTAGCCTCCCCGAGGCCGTCCTAAATACCATTTCTCCAGGCTAGAGCCCCATCTACGAGGCGCCTCTACGACCAGAAGTGGTCAGTCTTTGTTGATTGGTGTTCAACACGCAACATAGACCCTGTGGAGAGTGACGTATCTTCCATACTGTCTTTCCTCCAAGAACGCTTGGAAATGGGGCGCTCCCCTTCCACGCTTAAGGTTTACGTAGCAGCCATTGCAGCGTTCCACGCTCCTATTGCTGGCCAATCGGTGGGACGAAACGGGCTCGTGATCCGTTTTTTGAGAGGTG
The DNA here is from genome assembly GCF_024489055.1 of Chanodichthys erythropterus. Taxonomy (NCBI): domain Eukaryota; kingdom Metazoa; phylum Chordata; class Actinopteri; order Cypriniformes; family Xenocyprididae; genus Chanodichthys; species Chanodichthys erythropterus. The sequence continues at coordinate 56,098,843 of NC_090232.1, forward strand.
CTAGGCGTTTGAATCCTCCTCGCCCTCTCACTATTCCCTCCTGGGACCTCTCGTTGGTCCTCAGGGCCTTGAAAGGAGCCCCATTTGAACCAATGGGTTCAGCCGACCTCAGGCCCCTAACGCTAAAAACCGCTCTGCTACTAGCACTAGCATCGGTAAAGCGTGTTGGCGATTTGCAGGCCCTCTCCGTGAACCGTGCGTGCCTCGGGTCGGGCCTGGTGACTCTAAGGTCGTTCTGAAACCTAGGCATGGCTACGTCCCTAAAGTGCTCTCAACTCCGTTTAGAGCTCAGGTCATCTCGCTCTCTGCTCTTCCTCCCTCGGCGGACGAACCAGAGCTGCAGCTACTCTGCCCAGTCAGGGCATTGAGGACCTACATAGACCGATCACAGTCTTTCAGACAGTCAGATCAGCTCTTTGTTTGTTTTGGCGGCCGCACCAAAGGGTCTCCGGTCTCGAAACAACGCATTTCCCGTTGGATAGTGGATGCTATTAACCTGTGCTACTCCTCACTGGGCACTAATTGCCCCATAGGAGTCAGGGCCCACTCCACTAGAGGAATGGCTTCCTCGTGGGCTTGGTCCAACGGAGTTTCCATCCAAGACATCTGTGAGGCGGCCGGCTGGTCTTCGCCGTCCACCTTTGTCAGGTTCTATCACCTCGATGTCCCGACCTTACAAGCTCGGGTCCTGTCGGTGTGATTAGCGGCTTCCAACAGGTCCCGCTTCACGCCACCATAGGAAGTATCTTCCTTCAGTGTAACCATGGGTTCGGTTAGGCTTTGCCTCCGCTTGTCCTTTTTGCCCCCCTCTGGGTGGCCAAATGCAAGCTATATCGTTCCCAAGCCGTGGCACGGCGTGGTTGAATTCGTTCCCCATACGCAGTACGAGTGAAGTATCGAAAGGGGAACGTGCTCGGTTACTAACGTAACCTCGGTTCCCTGAGATACGGAACGAGTACTGCGTCACTTGCCGTGCCACGAGGCTGCGGCTCAGGGTCGTCGCTTCAGTCGATTGACACTGAAATCCTATGGCGAAACGCCTGCTTATATAGCCCTATACCCCGCCCATTTCGGCGGGAATATTCGCGCGCTTTGTCGCCATAGGCCGCGCAGCTATGCCGCGCCGCCATTGGTTCAACAACTTGTCTATGAGTGAACCAATGACGGTGCAGTTACACTGCGTTATTGAAAAAGGCTTCAGCAGCGGGGAAAAAGGGAGACCTTTCCCCATACGCAGTACTCGTTCCGTATCTCAGGGAACCGAGGTTACGTTAGTAACCGAGTACGTTTTTCACAATAAACTGCACAGGATTGTGCAACAGGTGCACTGACACAATCTCTGTGTTTCCCATTCAATCCGGGAATAAAGGAGGAGGAGGACTGATGCGGATTGTGTTTTCCGGGTCTCATGTTGCGCTGTTGTCACGCTACAGGTTTATGAGCACACAGTCATTTCCGAGGCAGGTCTGGGCATGTTCTCCTGGGAATCTGGGAAACAGGTCACAGCTATGAAACCTGTAAGGCATTACAAGTCAAGTCATTCCTGCACCAGCTGCAATCCGAGCAAAATAATGACTGTTTTCAAACAGGTTTCCCAGATACTTTCTGATATGCTGTGGCTCAGCAAACATCTTGATAAAGTCGCCAATAAAGGCACATTAAGTGTGTTAAAATAGTCACACTGAAATACTTGCTTTTTTGGGTACTTAAATGTCTAAATATATTCAGTTTGTGCACATAATGATCAGTGAATCTGTGAACAATAATAAAAAAACACTAATATTTCATACTGCTCAACAGTTATTAATGAAAGCATTTTAAATCATATTGACATATTTGCTGTTATATAAAGTGAACGCTATCAAAGTGTTATGTTGTTTTTTATTATTATAAAGGGACACTAATGATGTCTGATAAGATTGCTTGACTTTTACACAGCAGATGAATGAGATATGACTGGTGTCAGCACGTAAGCTTCAGACTTCAGGTGGAAGATAGAGGGAGACGGCGGATTGGGATTCGAACCTGCGGTCACTTCAAAGCATCATAGCGTAACCCTTTATAAACCAGTCAAAGGGAATATGAGTTCACTGCAGTTTTGCTCTCAGCAAGAGCAACAAGATCACAGTTATCTGCATCATGTGTGATGTTCATGATTGGCCATAATCATCGTTCATAGGGCAGCAACCTCTTCTTTACTAGTTTATGTGGGCCAGAGTGTGCTGTTCTCATAAAGCTGGCTTGATGTTTGATATTTGCACATTTAGAGACCGTCTCTAAAGGGACAAATGACATTGGTAGACACGTTTCTAACCTGAATGACTCAGTCACACACAACCAACTGTAAAGAGTTCATCTAAGTGTCAGGAATGATGCAAACCTTTTAGATGTTTTGATATATAACCCTAGAATGCACAAGAAAACCTTTACTCATGTATACACTCTAAAACATATTGGGTTATTATATAGTCCTGGGTTGAGCCTTTTGGGGTTTTTTTTCCAGTTTTTGGGTAGTTTTTGTGTTACCCAGCTCCTGGGTCAGACATAACAACCCAGCATTTGGGTGGTTTTTGTGTTACCCAGCTCCTGGGTCAGACATAACAACCCAGCATTTGGGTGGTTTTTGTGTTACCCAGCTCCTGGGTCAGACGTAACAACCCAGCATTTGGGTAGTTTTTGTGTTACCCAGCTCCTGGGTCAGACATAATAACCCAGCATTTGGGTAGATTTTGGGTTACCCAGCTCCTGGGTCAGACGTAACAACCCAGCATTTGGGTGGTTTTCGTGTTACCCAGCTCCTGGGTCAGACATAACAACCCAGCATTTGGGTAGATTTTGTGTTACCCAGCTCCTGGGTCAGACGTAACAACCCAGCATTTGGGTAGTTTTTGTGTTACCCAGCTCCTGGGTCAGACGTAACAACCCAGCATTTGGGTAGTTTTTGTGTTACCCAGCTCCTGGGTCAGACGTAACAACCCAGCATTTGGGTAGTTTTTGTTTTACCCAGCTCCTGGGTCAGACGTAACAACCCAGCATTTGGGTAGTTTTTGTTTTACCCAGCTCCTGGGTCAGACGTAACAACCCAGCGTTTGGGTAGTTTTTGTCTTACCCAGCTCCTGGGTCAGACGTAACAACCCAGCATTTGGGTAGTTTTTGTGTTACCCAGCTCCTGGGTCAGATGTAACAACCCAGCATTTGGGTAGTTTTTGTGTTACCCAGCTCCTTGGTCAGACGTAACAACCCAGCATTTGGGTGTTTTTTGTGTTACCCAGCTCCTGGGTCAGACATAACAACCCAGTATTTGGGTAGATTTTGTGTTACCCAGCTCCTGGGTCAGACGTAACAACCCAGCGTTTGGGTAGTTTTTGTGTTACCCAGCTCCTGGGTCAGACGTAACAACCCAGCATTTGGGTAGTTTTTGTGTTACCCAGCTCCTGGGTCAGACGTAACAACCCAGCGTTTGAGTGGTTTTTGTGTTACCCAGCTCCTGGGTCAGACGTAACAACCCAGCGTTTGGGTAGTTTTTGTGTTACCCAGCTCCTGGGTCAGACATAACAACCCAGCGTTTGGGTAGTTTTTGTGTTACCCAGCTCCTTGGTCAGACGGAACAACCCAGCGTTTGGGTGTTTTTTGTGTTACCCAGCTCCTGGGTCAGACGGAACAACCCAGCGTTTGGGTCGATTTTGTGTTATGCAGCTCCTGGGTCAGACGTAACAACCCAACATTTGGGTAGTTTTTGTGTCACCCAGATCCTGGGTCATACGTAACAACCCAGCGTTTGGGTAGTTTTGTGTTACCCAGCTCCTGGGTCAGACGTAACAACCCAGCGTTTGAGTAGTTTTTGTGTTACCCAGCTCCTGGGTCACACGTAACAACCCAGCGTTTGGGTAGTTTTTGTGTTACCCAGCTCCTGGGTCAGACGTAACAACCCAGCATTTGGGTAGTTTTTGTGTTACCCAGATCCTGGGTCATACGTAACAACCCAGCATTTGGGTAGTTTTTGTGTTACCCAGCTCCTGGGTCAGACGTAACAACCCAGCGTTTGAGTGGTTTTTGTGTTACCCAGATCCTGGGTCAGACGGAACAACCCAGTGTTTGGGTCGTTTTGGTGTTACCCAGCTCCTGGGTCAGATGTAACAACCCAGCATTAGGGTGTTTTTTGTGTTACGCAGCTCCTGGGTCAGACGTAACAACCCAGCATTTGGGTCGATTTTGTGTTACGCAGCTCCTGGGTCAGACGGAACAACCCAGCGTTTGGGTCGATTTTGTGTTACGCAGCTCCTGGGTCAGACGGAACAACCCAGCATTTGGGTCGATTTTGTGTTACGCAGCTCCTGGGTCAGACGGAACAACCCAGCGTTTGGGTCGATTTTGTGTTTCGCAGCTCCTGGGTCAGACAGAACAACCCAGCATTTGGGTAGATTTTGTGTTACCCAGATCCTGGGTCATACGTAACAACCCAGCGTTTGGGTAGTTTTTGTGTTACCCAGCTCCTCGGTCAGACGTAACAACCCAGCGTTTGGGTCGTTTTGGTGTTACCCAGCTCCTGGGTCAGACGTAACAACCCAGCATTAGGGTGTTTTTTGTGTTACGCAGCTCCTGGGTCAGACGTAACAACCCAGCATTTGGGTCGATTTTGTATTACGCAGCTCCTGGGTCAGACGGAACAACCCAGCGTTTGGGTCGATTTTGTGTTTCGCAGCTCCTGGGTCAGACAGAACAACCCAGCATTTGGGTCGATTTTGTGTTACGCAGCTCCTGGGTCAGACGGAACAACCCAGCATTTGGGTCGATTTTGTGTTACGCAGCTCCTGGGTCAGACGGAACAACCCAGCATTTGGGTCGATTTTGTATTACGCAGCTCCTGGGTCAGACGGAACAACCCAGCGTTTGGGTCGATTTTGTGTTACGCAGCTCCTGGGTCAGACGTAACAACCCAGCGTTTGGGTCGATTTTGTGTTTCGCAGCTCCTGGGTCAGACGGAACAACCCAGCGTTTGGGTAGATTTTGTGTTACCCAGATCCTGGGTCAGACGTAACAACCCAGCGTTTGGGTCGATTTTGTGTTACTCAGCTCCTGGGTCAGGCGTAACAACCCAGCGTTTGGGTCGATTTTGTGTTACGCAGCTCCTGGGTCAGACGTAACAACCCAGCGTTTGAGTGGTTTTTGTGTTACCCAGATCCTGGGTCAGACGGAACAACCCAGTGTTTGGGTAGTTTTTGTTTTACCCAGCTCCTGGGTCAGACGTAACAACCGAGCATTTGGGTAGATTTTGTGTTACCCAGATCCTGGGTCAGGCGTAACAACCCAGCATTTGGGTCGATTTTGTGTTACGCAGCTCCTAGGTCAGACGGAACAACCCAGCATTTGGGTCGTTTTTGTGTCACCCAGCTCCTGGGTCATACGTAACAACCCAGCGTTTGGGTGGTTTTTGTGTTACGCAGCTGAGAGAAACGCGCTGCTAAGTTTTTGAAACAAACTCAGAATTGTTTAAGACCACTGATTGTATAAAATCCAAAACTACAGTAATTATCTGCATGTCTCATCCATGAAGATGCAACAGTGGAGAACAAGCTATAGGTTGTTTGCACATGACATCACAGCAACAGCGTGAATGAGTCTGGAGGGCAGGGACTGATTTTTCTATATGGGAATCCTATCAAAAACTCAAAATTTGCATTGTTTGCGTCATTTATGTTTGCCCAAATCGATAAAATAGAGAACCCAGAAGGTGTTTATATCGTTTACATAACTTATACCGTTTTTTATAACTTATTTCGTTTTTTAATTTTAAAAGTTGTCGCCTTTTATAGCGTTTTGCGTCTGCTGATACTTAACGTAAATGAATAAGGATACTTGCTTACCTTTTTGACTTGGTTAAATATTCACATTCATGCTATCGTTTGCAGGGAGGAGAAGATATTTTATCCTATTTAATTATAATTTGGTATTTTCACTTCAGTTTTGTAGTATTCTGTTCACAATGTTGATCTGGTACCATGAGAATGTGTCACGCGCTGCTGCTTCAGCCGTCGTATGGTAGAAAATGTCCAAATAAAATAAATGTGTTCAACAAGCTAACAGAAGTCGATCCATTTATTTGTTGGAATCGTGTAAATGTAATTGGTTTAAATGTTGTTTTAGTCAATATTCACTTTCCCATATGACCACGGAGGAGAATCGGATCGAGGGTCACGTTCAGGACACAGACACGCTGTATTTTTGTATTTATTTCAACCAATGACAACCAAAATCAAACCCATAGAACAGTGGTCTCAAACTCAATTCCTGGAGGACCACAGTTCTGCAAAGTTTAGCTCCAACCATCTCCAACTCACACCTGCTTGGAAGTTTCTAGTAATCCTGAAGATCTTGATTAGCTGGATCAGGTGTGTTTGATTAGTTTTGGAGCAAAACTGTGCAGAGCTGTGGCCCTCCAGGAATTGAGTTTGAGACCACTGCCATAGAAGCTCGTGAACAGTTTTGAAGTGGCTGTGTGCAAGTTATAATCATTCACAAGCCGAGTGATCATACTCTAAAACATAATGTTAATTATTACACAAAAACCAAATACAAAACTCAGCAAACTATGTGATTATTCTGAGTGAAAGGCAGTGGGTTTATTTAGTGACATTATTTGCTAGTCGTCTTCCCTCACCTTTTAAGGCGAAAAATTACCGTCCTTTTTTTCCACGAACGAGAGTTCCTATTACAATTCCCGATTCAGCATAAATGACCTACAATGGCGACATTTTTCACAAACATGACAGAAAATCAAAATACTGCTCTAATTTCACTAGTAGAAAGGCAGCGCGATATAAACAAACCCAGACTGGAACTGAACGCAGCGTGACGGCAGCTTCACATCCTCTATATCTGCCTCCTCGATGGCAGGAAAGTCTTTTAATTCAGCGGAAAAGTCGCTCCTCTTCATAGCATAAGGATCCCGTCCAACATATGTTGTGATTTTCTGTTTATACCTTTCTAAACCAGCAAAGAAAGGACTTTTCTCCATCTCTTCCATTCTAATTTTCACTGCTTGCCCTCCACCGGAATTTCGCGCGTCAACCAGAACCACGTGATTGTTGAGAAAATCAGAACAAACCTACTGAGCAAGCTGAACTTTAGTGTGAACCCGTTTGGATACTATTGTGGACGTGAGGAATTAAAGGTCAAATTCACACAGTATTCCATGATCTAATTCACTACTATCTCAACTACAATCAAGTAATTGACTGTATTGTAGGCAGCAAAAAGTCCAGTATATTTTAGTCAAACTCATTTTATGTTGAAATAATGAAGATTTCTGAGCCACCCCAATGAAACACCTACACGAACACTTTACAGGTGGTTTTGTGACTGTCATTCTCCTCAAATGCTATAAAAGTTAGAAACGTGTACACGTATGTTTGTCGTTTGTTACTTTAGAGACGGTCCCTAAATTTGCGAATTTCGCACGTCCATCATCAAGCCAACTTTATGGACTGCAGCCAGTAACAATGCGATCACATACAGTGTCCTACAGACATTATATTGCCAAAAACTGTGAACTGTGTCTGCTGAGTCCGTTTGGAAAAGTGCTGGAAATGTTTTGAGCACAACGCCTTTGTCCAGATGGAGGAGTAACTTCTGATGTCTTCTTGGGAATAATCTGTGAAGATCGGTTCCTCCGGGGCAGCAGAGGGCGCTGTGACTGTGTGATCCCGCGGAAGATCGAGTCATCGCGGCTTCAACGCTCCGCTGGTGCGTGTTTCTCTATTTATCTGTTTATGATATTCTAATATGATTGATGTTTTTATCGCTTCAGTGCTTTAATGGCCGTGAACAGAGCGATTCTCGCGGCATGTCGTTGTTCTTTAACGGGCGGTTTCATTCACAGTTTCAGGAGAATCGAGCAGAAGTCAGAGAGTCGCGTTTAATTTCTCACATTTATTAATTTATTAATCCAGCGACTGAGCGCAAATGTGTGAATGATGGAGCAGTACTGTAGAAGTGATCGGGGCTAGTTGTCACACTTAGTCAAAGCTGCAGTCCAGATGAATACTAAACAAATCTTTTGTATTTCAAACACATCTGTGTGAATTTTGCCCCTATAAACTCTAATATGTGAATATCTGTTAAGGTATGTGTTGGTAACAGATGAACATTAAACACACTGACATGCATTCAGAGTAATTTATGTAACAAAGGTAAATTTTAACAGAAAGGTTGAACTTTGCTTCATAGACAAGAGTATCTCCCCCCTAAAAAGTCACGTGACAATCCCTTGCGTTTCCAACAATGTTTTGTAAATGTTATGTTCAGATAAAATGCTCTAAAAATAACATTTATAGAACGTTCTTACAACATTAATGATATTTGTTCTCATGATGTTGAAGGAAAACAGGATCTTCGAGCGTCTGTATGATGTTTTTACTTGAAAACGCTCATAATTTTGACAGAAAATGTTCTTGGAACAACTTGATGTTACTCATATTTGCTGAAGGTTAACCTTCTTAGAATATTAAAAATAATGTTATATTTGTGAGTAAAAATAAGGTTATGAGAATGTTGTGTTAAAGGTGCAATATGTAATATTTTTGCAGTAAAATATCCCAAATGTTTGCAACTATTTGTAAATCGTGCGAAAATTGCAATTTTACCCAAGACTCCGGGACGTGTGAGGAGTCGCCTGTCAATGGCGTCACACCTGCGTTACCCTCGGTTTCCGGTTTATTTTGTAGAAACCATGTAAACACCAAAGATGCTTTAATATTTACATGTTTTAATAGACAAGGGAACAAGTGTTTTGATATATTTATAGACAGAAAATTAATTATTGTTATATAGCTCAACACGTTTAGTCTTATTGTTTTAATCTAATTTTCTTGATTTTTTGCGAGTCTCATGCTTTACCATCCTCAGAGAAAAACACTATTTTGTGAAGTAGCTAACATAGCATAATCAGATGCAGCTTTATTTTTAGTAACAGTAATACAGCATTTTCTCCATCATACAGTTTAAAAATGAATTGCATGGGTTAGGGTTAGGGTTAAAAGGGTAATTTATCAACACAATCATCCAGCATTTAATCTGATATTGTAAAATGGATCTATCTTACTGCAGTGTGTAACAGTGTCTCACAGCAGCCGCTGAGCGAACGCACAGAGTAACGTTATAACATCATTTTCAACACTCTCAAATGTATCTAATATGATAAACAGAGCTGCGTTACCTCATACTCATGACCGGAAAAGTGACTGTGTCATAATAAAAGTCCCGCTGCTCGTGAGGCGTGTGTTGATCAATCGCTCCAGCTCCTCGTTCAGCTCCACAACACTCGCTCCTGCTCTGCTTCATACAACAGTAACGTTAATAACCACATCCATGAACATGATTTCTTCCTGAGTCCAATCCCTATTCTTTTGCACCGTCTGATGAGGTGGAGACCACATGTCCCAAGATTCAGCTCTCAAACTTGCCGTCATCAAGCTACGCCTTTGTTTTCAATAGGCCTCTAGCAGACAGAAATCTTACATACTGCACCTTTAACATTAATGTAACTTTTTAAATAATGTTCTAACATTTTGGAAACATTGCACATCACTGTTCCCATAATATTTGTTAGCTTGAATATATCCTGTCAGTTAATATTCACTAATAAATATATCTGACATCTTATGTATTGATATTTAACATTACTTTTCTCGACCCCTGCTGTGGACTAGAGCAGTGGTTCCCAACCACATTCCTGGAGTACCCCCAACACTGCACATTTTCCATGTCTCCTTTGTCTGACACACCCATTTCTGGTCTTGGAGTCTCTGCTAATGAATTGATGACTTGATTCAGGTGTGCTTGATGTGTAGTGTTGGGGGTACTCCAGGAATGTGGTTGGGAACCACTGGACTAGAGTTAGCACTAGTTAGGTGGCAGGTTATGTCCTCTGCGGACTGGGTTGAACTGGTTTTCGTTGTGTCTGTTAAGTGGCGGCAGGACCGGGGTCACATGACCACTCTGAAGATCAGCCGAAGACTGTGACGGACACAGAGAAGCTGCTCACAAGGTCAGACATCTTTGTTATTGTTGTTATTATTATTGCAAAGAAGAAATGCTATGCTTGACTCGCTGATGTGTCAGTATACTAGTGAATATATTAAATGGAAAAATAGTGATTACTCCGCACATGCTCAGTAGAGGTTAGGTTATAAAAAGTCCAGCATATTTAATTTGTAATTTCGTATACATTTATATAAAAACGAGCCGTTTCTTCCCTTTTCAGCGCAGTCATGGTGAGAACGTATAAAAGGAAGACCAACCGGGCGAGTACGGCGCCGGAGACCATGCTGAAGGCCGTCCGGCAGGTGCTGGTGTTCAAGAAGACCATCCGCGGCGCCGCGGAGGAGTTCGGGATCAACTATCGCACGCTCGCCCGCTACTGCACCAAGATCCCCCGCGAGGAGGTGGAGGGAAGCGCGGAGCATCCCAGCTGCACGGTGGGCTTCATCGGCGCCAGGCAAGTCTTTAGCCCGGAGCTGGAGGCGGAGCTGGTCTCCTACGTGTTGATGGCATCCGACGTTTATCACGCGCTCCCGCCGAAGGCCATCCGGAAACTCTCGTACCAACTGGCCAAAGGCCAACAGCTGCAGATGCCTCCGTCCTGGAAGGAGAACAAACAGGCCAGCGCCGACTGGTTCGCCGCGTTTTTAAAGCGACACCCGCTGCTGTCCGTCAGGACGCCTGAGCCGGCGAGTCTAGCGAGAGCCTTTAACAAAGAGATGTTTTACGGGAAACTGAAGGCGCTGATGGAGCGCCACTGTTTCAAGCCCGAGGACATCTGGATCATGGACGAAACGGGAATCACAACGTCCCAGAGGCCGGATCGAGTGGTGACCAGGAAGCAGACGGGATCTGTGACGTCTCCCGACCGCGGGCCCCTCGTGAGTGTCGTCTGTGCCGTCTCGGCCAGCGGCGGCAGGATCCCGCCCTATTTCGTGTTCCCTCGGGTGCAGTTTAGGGAGCACTTCCTCACGGGCGCGCCCACCGGAAGCTCCGGCGGCGCACATATCAGCGGATGGATGCGGGAGGAGCAGTTCCTCGACTTCTTACGGCATTTCGTGCGACAGACCAAATGCTCCGCGCAGAGACCCTGCCTCCTGCTCCTGGACATCCACGTCTCGCACCTGTCCATCGACGGCCTCAACTTCGCCAAAGCCAACGGCGTGGTGGCGCTGTCCTTCCCGCCGCACCTGGAGCGCTCGGTTTGCGGCCCGCTCAAGCAGTGCATCAACGCGGCCATCGACAGCTGGATGCTGGGAAGCCCGGGGAGGAGCGTCACCATCCATCATATTCCGGGAATCGCTGCGACGGCGCTGCCACAGGCGGCCACTGCGGACAACATCACGGCCGGGTTCAAAGCCTGTGGGGTTTTCCCTCTCAACCCAAATGTGTCCGACCAACCGGGTCTCGTCACGGACTGTCCGGTCGCTCCTGCGTCCAACGGCTCGGACCCGACCCATGATGCTCCCGATCCGCCCCGCAGCCCTTCACCAGACCCGTCACACTGCCACCCAAAACCCACGCTGGAGACGGACGGCTGCCGCCTGGACTGGCTCGCCTGCGATTAATCTGAGAAAAGCAGGACCTTGATCTCAAACATGAACTCTCCTTACTCCAGAATCTTCTATAGTCACACACACACTCTGCTCTCTTTGATACAGATTCATTCAAATCAAGGTTTTTTGTTTGTTTTTCATTGTTGCTGTTTCATGAACTGTTTTTCACAGCTGTATTACGGTGTAAATTATTGCTGACAGTGATTAAATATGACACTTTTTACATGCATACACTGTGGAAGATTACTTTTTTTGCTGCTCTAGAAAGTGTTCTTCTCTAGTCAGTGACGTTAAACAGCAGCTACGGCTGTGACAACATGCCCCGCTATAGGTAAAATTAAGATTTGTTAAAGTGTTTGAAATGTCTCATCAACTGCATTTATTTGATCAAAAATACAGTAAGAACTGTGAAATATTATTATAATGTAAATCAGCTGTTTTCTATGTGAATATATAGTAAAGTGTAATTTATTCCTGTGATCAAAGCTGAATTTTCAGCATCATTACTCCAGTCTTCAGTGTCACATGATCCTTCAGAAATCATTCTGATATGATGATTTGATGCTCAGTAACATTTATGATTATTATCAATGTTGAAAACATGGATAGAAAGTTTTAAAGAACATCATTTACTTGAAATATAAAGTCATTTTATTTATTAACAGATAATTTCTGTGTAGTTCTGCTCTCATTTTGAGTTTTATCATTACGGTAAAAAACAAAATGATGTTATGTTTGTGTTCAGATGTTGAGCATGAAAGCGCAGATGGATGTGATCTGCTGTAAATCAGTAGGAACTGATCTGTCCATGCTGGATATTGAGGATTTCATCAGTGAAATCTGTCAGCTGAAGAAAGAGGTGGCGTCACTGGAGGCAAAGCTGAGAGAAAGAGGAGACAAACCCAACAGAGAGGTTTGAGCAGCTCATTTCATCCTTCAGCTCAATCAAACCAAAGTTTTGTTAGCTTCTCACTTCTTACGCACATCTCAAAATATGCTAATCTAATCACCAATATAACCACTAGAGATAACTGCTGAGTAATGAGGCTAATATCAACAGGTTGTTGTTTATTTGTGTTTGTCAGGATCTGGAGAAGGTTTCAGTGTGTGTGACTGACGGGACAGAAGCTCAGGATTCAGTCTGGAGATCCAGAGACACACAGGACTCAGAGCTCAGCCTCACTTTACTGTGTTATACTGACGCTCAGGATCATGGATCCGCTGATCAAACCTCTGACTGTAACGCTGGAGAACAGCAGATGCTGCAGACGCCGCTGAAGATGTGCTCCGTCAAACTGGTGGACTGCAGGAACCTGATAGAGAGCAGAGGAGAAAAAAACACAGCAGAGGAACAACAACAGAGACACGAGGAGGAGGAGGATGAAGATCAGAATACTAATGATGGTGATTATAATGAGGAGGAGGATGAAGGGAATAATGATGATGATGAGGATACTCCTCCAGGTGTGTTTCTTCCTTCTTTCTACCTTTAGTTGAATGTCATTCATTAGTCATTCAATTAGTTAATTTCCACAACATATGTTTTTGTCTGCATGTCATGTCTGGAGCTCTGCTAGCCTAATATAGACTGAATTTATGTGTGATTCCTGAAGGAGGCACTACATTTCATTACACTTCAGTATCGTTTTGTTCCATTCAGATGAAGAAACGGCCTCGACATCATCCGAGCGACTGACGGTCAAGAGTTTTTCCTGCGGTCAAACGTTGAGCTCACAGATGAATTTAGCAGGACACGAGAGAACACAAGCAGAACAGAAAGACTGCAGGAGATGCGACATCAGCTTTCCTTCCTCGGAAGAGAGGAGACGTCATTCCAAAGAGCACAAGGAGTTTCGCTGCGAACAGTGCGGGAAGCAGTTTTCCGTGGCGTCTAGTCTGAAAGTTCACATGAAGACGCACATCGGCGAAAAGCCTTTCCGCTGCAGCGAGTGCGACAGGTGTTTCAGCGCTAAAGGGAATCTTGATGCTCATATGAGAATCCACACGGGAGAAAAGCCGTACAAGTGCCCTCACTGCGAGAAGAGCTTCAGCCACAAACCCCATCTGAAGAAGCATGTGCGCATTCACACCGGAGAGAGGCCGTACCAGTGCAGCGAATGTGGGAAAACCTTCGGGAACTCAACGGCTCTGAAGACGCACCACAGAACACACACCGAGGAGAAGCCGTATCAGTGCAAACACTGCGAGAAACGATTCCGACAGGCTTCCCATCTGCAGTGTCATGAGAGGATCCACACCGGAGAGAGACCGTACCTGTGCTCCGACTGCGGGAAGAGCTTCTCCGACCCGCGGCATTACCGGGTTCATCAGCATCTGCACACGGGGGAAAAGCTTCACGACTGCTGCGTCTGCGGGAAGAGTTTCAGTCAGATCTCAACCCTACAGAAGCACCAGAGGATCCACACGGGAGAACGGCCGTTCAAGTGCTCTCTGTGCGACAAGACCTTCGCTCGATCCGACGTCCTGAAGGTCCATGAGCGAGTTCACACAGGAGAGAAGCCTTACCGCTGCTCCATCTGCGGCGAGAGATTCGCTTATTTAGGGGGATTTCAGACCCATCAGAAGAAACACACTCAAGAACAAACCTGAAATCATCACCACAGCTTCTGTTTTCCGTTTCAAAGATTCACTTTTTGAAAATAGTTGGGATATCTGGAGTCGACATTGCTGTCATAGCACTATATAGATGATTCAGTTGAATAAATTGCATTATATTACAATTTATTTATGATTTAGAGTCTTTGAACTCATTTAATATTTTAATGACACTGTAAATTGAGCTTGTTTTAGTGTTCTCAGTGTAACTTTATTAAGCAACATGTGAACTAACAGAAAGGACACTGCTGTGTGAAATTAAATATTACTATCATATACTGAAAAAACAAGACTTTGAAATTAATATTCTGTTGTCAGTCCAGTTATTCCTTTAAAAACACTGTGTGTGTGTGTGATTATGTTTCTAGCATGTTATATGTTTGTGAACAGTTCTTTAAACCCTAACAGATAAAGTTTTAGGGCCTATTCCAGGGGCCGCACCTTTAGACTTTGCTCCCACATTACAGGTCCTTCAGGGGCTCTCTTTACACTGTTGCCACGGGTTGTTTTTCATGTCTACGGGTTGAATCGACTCCAAATAACGTGAGATTTAGCCCCTGAATTCCAAATTTTAATTCCGTGGGAAAACCTGGCAACGCTGCTCGAGCGCCCGATGAAGTTCCTTGAGTTCCAACTTTCTGTTAGTTCTGCAAAGACACTGAATGTTAAAAAAGAGAAAGGACCCATATAAAGGATCATATATCACAGTAAGTTCAGTCAGTCATCGTTTAATATTGTCATGTTTTAAGATCATATGAAATGCTACTACCAATCTGAAAAGAACAAAAGCTTTAACCCTCATATTGAAAGTGAAAGTTTGATCGATGATGATTGTAAGTCATTAAAGAGATGTTATATAAAGCGATATTCCATCTCTCTGTCACTCCCTCATGATTTGACATCACAATGTTGGATTTTCTAGGTTAATTGATTAGTAAATATATTTCCACTAAGGCTATGTTTAGGCGAACTAGTCTTCTGTTAAATTCGATTTATATGATGCTTTTGTTGTGTTATATATTGTGTTCACAGGGAACTGAAATGTTTAGCTTGCATATACTGTAAATCACTTAAAGCATCTGCTAAATGTGATATTAATGTAATGCTCTCCGTGTTTCCATATAAAGGGAAGATGTCAGACTTTGAAATGAGGGAGCGGGAGAGATCTTCATCTCCAGAAGCCAGCTGTGTGTCTCTTAAGAGCAATCAATCAATGGATCCTCCTGTTAAATTTAGTGAAGGAGCAGTGACCTCTGACCCCAGGTGAGACACCGTCCAGTTCTGGAGACAATAGACTGACTCACACCACAGAAACAGAATATCTGGAGTAATTATGTTACTAGGGCTGTCACAATATTAGATTTTTCACACCACGGTTATTGTGGCCAAAAGATTACACAATATTGATATATGGTGATATCTATAGAATCCTTGGGGAAAAATTTATCAGTCTAAATAATTTTACTTTGTTGAATTAGTTTTTCTTTTTCCGGGTTGCTGCACATTTTTTAAAGTCAAATTTAAGGTTTTTTAAGACCTGAAGAAATAAAAATTAATACTAGCCTTGGTAGCCTAGTAGTTTATACATTATGGCTGTTACCAATCAAATGAAATCATTGTCAACAAAATCCATCTTTGCAATACAGAGGTGACACAGAATGAGAAGTGGCATTAATATTTTTACACAGCATTTACAATTTGTCAACGTAAATTTAATTCAATATTTAAAGGTGCCCTAGAATTGAAAATTGAATTTATCTTGGCATAGTTGAATAACAAGTGTTCAGTACATGGAAATGACATACAGTGAGTCTCAAACTCCATTGTTTCCTCCTTCTTATATAAATCTCATTTGTTTAAAAGACCTCTGAAGAACAGGCGAATCTCAACATAACACCGACTGTTACGTAACAGTCGGGATCATTAATATGTACACCCCCAATATTTGCATATGCCAGCCCATGATCAAGGCATTACACAAGGGCAGCCAGTATTAACGTCTGGATCTGTGCACAGCTGAATCATCAGACTAGGTAAGCAAGCAAGAACAATAGCGAAAAATGGCAGATGGAGCAATAATAACTGACATGATCCATGATATCATGATATTTTTAGTGATATTTGTAAATTGTCTTTCTAAATGTTTCGTTAGCATGTTGCTAATGTACTGTTAAATGTGGTTAAAGTTACCATCGTTTATTACTGTATTCACGGAGACAAGAGCCGTCGCTATTTTCATTATTAAACACTTGCAGTCTGTATAATTCATAAACACAACTTCATTCTTTATAAATCTCTCCAACAGTGTGTAATGTTAGCTTTAGCCACGGAGCACCATCAAACTCATTCAGAATCAAATGTAAACATCCAAATAAATACTATACTTACATGATCCGATGTATGCAAGCAGCATGCATGACGAACATCTTGTAAAGATCCATTTTGAGGGTTATATTAGCTGTGTAAACTGTGTTTATGCTGTTCAAGGAAAGCACGAGCTCCGGGGGAGGGGGAGCACGAGAATTAAAGGGGCCGCAACCTATATATCGGTGCATAGTTAATTATGCCCCAAAATAGGCAGTTAAAAAAATTAATTAAAAAAAATCTATGGGGTATTTTGAGCTGAAACTTCAAAGACACATTCAAGGGACACCTTAGACTTATATTACATCTTTTAAAAAGAAGTTCTAGGGCACCTTTAAATATGGATTTTTTTTCTAATTTTAACTTTAAATTAAAATGTACTTTAAATATGAAACTAAACTGCCAGTAGGTGGCAGCAAGTCACTGTCTTAATGAGTGAGTCATTCATTCAACCGATTTGTTCAAATGACAGATTCATTCAGGAAGCAAGCATGTGACCATCTTTATTTAATGGGTCATTTAATCAATAAACTGATTCGTTCTAAACGCAGATTCAGTCAGTATAACTAAAACATTTCTGTTACACGGGGACTTTGTTCTGCTGTTCATAATATTGAAATTTTCGTTGGCCAAATAAAGGAAAAAACCAATATTAACAATACTGTGTCTAAAATGTAACTCACATTGTTCATTTAACAATAAGTTGAAGGAACATAGCGTTTGTGCTGATTTGGGGAAAACGGCACTCTTGCTTGTGTGATATTGTAGTACAGCTACATCTTATAATATGATATAATGACAAAAAATCATGGGGGCAAAAATGCCTGTGTATCTTGAATTTTGAGGGCAATTTCCATGGAATGGGAAATGTTAAATGAAAATAAACGTACTCTCTGTAAAATGGCGTAATCCGCAGGGTGATGTACACGGAGGTAAAAAGGTTGGTGGTGTTGCCACCCTTCACACTGACTGTAGCTAGGCAAATCCTGCGGATTGGGCTGTCTAAGGAGCTGTTTTCTTGGAAGCAGAAAAACTCCTATACTGTCGATCTTACTTTACTTTTTTCGGGTGTGGACAGAGCCTCTCACTCTCCCGCTCGGAATAGCTGTCTTGTTTGACAGGCGTCAGCATTAAAGTGTAATACTGCCATGAGAGCTCAACCAGGTACTGGTGCTGGAGTATTTACATGTCATGATATCATAAGCGTCCTATTCATTTTAAATATCGTGGTTATCGCCAATACCGGTATATTTTCACACCCTAAATTAACATGATACCGATATTTCATGCCTATTACTTAGTGTTCAGATTTATATGAAATATTATATCTTAGTGTTTCCAGCAGAGGAAGTCAGAGATCTTTATCTCCAGAAGCCAGCTGTGTGTCTCTGAAGAGCAATCAATCAATGGATCCTCCTGTTAAATTTAGTGAAGGAGAAGTGACCTCTGACCCCAGGTGAGACACCGTCCAGTACTGGAGACAATAGACTGACTCATACAACATTAGAGATAATCTAAACTAATTATGTTGTGTTAATTACAGTGAAAAGATGTGCATGAATTATTATATCTTAGAGTCACCAGGAGGAAGAGTCAGAGATGTTCATCTCCAGAAGCCAGCTGTGTGTCTCTGAAGAGCAATCAATCAATGGATCCTCCTGTTAAATTTGGTGAAGGAGCAGTGACCTCTGACCCCAGGTGAGACACGTTGCCAGGTTTTCACAACAAAATTCGCCCAATTGCTACTCAAATCTAGCCCAATTGCATTACAAGGGGATCTCCTGGTAAAAATTTTTGTCAAGGTTCCCCTGGTAAAATTCGCATTCCAGGGGCTAATTATCATGTTATTTGGGGTTGCTTCAACCCGTGGACATGAAAATCACCCCGCTGCAACAGTGTTAAAGTAGCCCTTATTGGTAAGAATTATTTTATTTATAATTATTATAGGCTTAAATGAAAATATTCTGACAGTGAGACTTGGTAACCACAGGTAAAGCCATTCATGGCTGCTCACTATCACTGCCATATAATATTATATTAAGATACGTTATTCAGGCCTATAAAAAAAATGCCTAAACGCAAGTAAAACTAAACACACCTTCACAAAGACATGAATTTTATGTATTCCCCTACCCAGCTAATAAATATATTGTAACATAAATGGCTATAACATAGTTTCAATAGTTAAACTAGTGAAACACTTGAAAACAGCGCTGTTTGTTGTTACTGACCGAGAAACAACTTGAGATGATTCAGTGACAGAGCGGTCCAAACTAATTCAAATCATTTCAGATCGTTATGCAAGTGCATTTGGCGAATTAAAAAAAAAGAAAGAATTGAGACGAAAGAATGATTAATTCATGAATGATTGGTATCGCCGGTTCAGTTGACAGAAATACGGGACACACTTAATAACTGCTAAAATGAATGGAAGATGATTGATGGGCTGGACTTTGAATAGCCCTGCTCTACACCAATAAATTAAAACTGTATACAATTTGAATATAAACACTGAACAAAATTATAAACGCAACACTTTTGTTTTTGCCCCCATTTTTCATGAGCTGAACTCAAAGATCTAAGACTTTTTCTGTGTACACAAAAGGCCTATTTCTCTCAAATATTGTTCACAAATCTGTCTAAATCTGTGTTAGTGAGAACTTCTCCTTTGCTGAGATAATCCATCCACCTCACAGGTTTGGCATATGTGATTAGATAGCATGATTATTGCACAGGTGTGCCTTAGGCTGGCCACAATAAAAGGCCACTCTAAAATGCTTTGAGTTCAGCTCATGAAAAATGGGGAAAAACAAAAGTGTTTATAATTTTGTTATAATTTTGTTCAGTGTATATATATAATCAACGCAGTCCTGTGCACTCTGTATAATAGACTGATATGCTGATTAAACATGTAATGACTCCTTGCTTTACCAAATTATGACATGCAACAGATCTATGGAAATAAACAAACACTTTTATAACAAATGCCTGGGTTGCTTCATCAATATTACTACTGTTGCTTGTACGCTATAATGAAAAAAATTCTGAGGTAAGATTAGCTAAATAATTCTTTTTTATTCTCTGTAAAACATATATACAATTATAATTATTATTGTTACTTATTTGGCTATGACAGCACAACAGCACCACACAAGTAAAACAGGCTTTAAATGAATAAAACAAAAGCTAGGCGACTTCAAATAAGTACGTTACTGGGTGCTCCCGAACCGAAACTTTTTTGCAAACATCAGATGAGTCGCGAATGCATAAATCAGAGAAAACCTAGAGCATGATCAACAATATTGTGCTACCCTCTAGTGTTAGAATGGAGAATTTTGTACAGCCGCCCCACAAATTTACACCAGAAATTCAGAAAGTTCACAAAATGTCCCAGCTTTACTACTGTTGCTGCAAGCTAATATTTAGGCATTTCAGGTAACACAATAAGTTTAGCAACAGGGTGAACATACAATATATTGCCAAAGGTATTGGGACACCCCTCCAAACTCTTGAAATTTCCTCACTACTACATATTCCATGGTGAACTGTTAGTGGTATTATAACAAAGTGGAAGCAAATGGGAACAACAGCAACTCATCCACAAAGTGGTAGGCCATGTAAAATCACAGAGCGGGGTCAGCGCATGCACAGTGCGCAGAAGCTCCAACTTTCTGCAGAGTCACAGACCTCCAAACTTCATGTGGCCTTCAGATTAGCTCAAGAACAGTGCATAGAGAGCTTCATGGAATGGGTTTCCATGGCCGAGCAGCTGCATCCAAGCCTTACATCACCGATGCAATGAAAAGCGTCGGATGCAGTGGTGTAAAGCACGCCGTCACTGGACTCTAGAGCAGTGGAGACGTGTTCTCTGGAGTGACCAATCATGCTTCTCTGTCTGGCAATCCGATGGACAAGTCTGGGTTTGGCGGTTGCCAGGAGAACGGTGTAACAATCAGCCAAATCGGTTGTGTCACAAGATTTAAAATGGGGTCAGATTTTACTGTGTGAGTTTGTTAGTGGTTAAAAGAATGAGACATAAAACAGTGATAAAGTTAAATAAGAATTGTGTATTTACAATATTCACAGGAACTTCAAAACAACACAATAAAACTAGAAAAAATCAGTCTGTTAAAAGCATACAGTCCCAAGTACCATACCCTAAAACAGTCCAAGAATCCTAGTGTGCTGATAAAGTCCCAATGTGAGTGTCCACCAGGGTATGTACAAATGTCCAAGTAGTGATAATCCAAAAGTTGTGACTGGAGAGGTAAGTCCGCAAAATGGAAACTCCGCAATCCAGGTGTGTTGTTGACTGTTAGTGAGTTTTTTGTTTGTTTGCCATGCTGCTCTCTTTATACAGATATTTTTCCTGCCTCCTGTCATGTGACTGGTCACATGACAGGCCAACCATTCATCTCTTAAAGACATACACACTTAAAATGTTAAGAGGAATAAAATGGACTAAAACACATGTAAACCAATTAAAACTCTATTATACATAAAATCACTGTAATAAATAGAGCGGTAAAACATGCATTTTGTGTGACAGTGTCACAACGGTACTTGCCAAGTGTAAAGTTTGGTGGAGGGGGGATTATGGTGTGGGGTGTTTTTCAGGGGTTGGGCTTGACCCTTAGTTCCAATGAAAGGAACTCTTAATGCTTCAGCATACCAAGACATTTTGGACAATTTCATGCTACCAACTTTGTGGGAACAGTTTGGGGATGGCCCCTTCCTGTTCCAACATGACTGTGCACCAGTGCACAAAGCAAGGTCCATAAAGATATGGATGAGCGAGTTTGGTGTGGAGGAACTTGTCTGGCAGAGTCCTGACCTCAACCCGACAGAACACCTTTGGGATGAATTAGAGCGGAGACTGCGAGCCAGGCCTTCTCGTCCAATATCACTGCCTGACCTCACAAATGCGCTTCTAGAAGAATGTTCAAAAATTCCCATAAACACACTCCTAAACCTTGTGGAAAGCCTTCCCAGAAGAGTTGAAGCTGTAATAGCTACAAAGCTATAACTTCATATTAAACCCTACTGATTAAGAATGGGATGTCATTAAAGTTCATGTGCACGTAAAGGTAAGCGTCCCAAAACTTTTGGCAATATAGTGTATGTATTGCCATTGACATCTACTTCAGCAGCTCTGATTGCACCATTGTCACTTGGCAGGACTCTGGTTACCTTACCGACAGGCCATTGGGGTCTGGGAAGCTAAGAGTCCACAATCAATTCAATCTGGTCAACAGCTAGATTTGCATGATGTCTTCTGTCGAAACTGAAGACTGGGTAAGTAGTTCTGAAAGGAACTGAGTCCAGAAGTGGTCAGCGGTCACCTGGCTGTGTCTATAGTGTCACTGTCCAAGTAAGTTGCTGGGTCTATACACGGCCTGAGGTAGGGAAGCGTACCGCCGCCCCATAAGCCGCAAATAACGAGTAATGGGGTCTGGATCTGCCACATCAGACAAGACGCATTCTAGGGATTTCGAATCCAAGATGCCTTCTACCTCTTCCTCAGAAATGGTATGATCCTTCAGAACAACTTGGAGGGAGGCCTTAGCAAATTTAATCCGATATGTGGTGAGTGAGGTAAATTGAATGTGAAGGAAATTTTTTGTATGGCTAGTTTCTCTTGAAGGGCTGGCTCCATTCGGCAAATGCTTCTGAGAGCTCATATTTTCCCCTCTTAAGTTGGTGCCTTTGTCACAGATGAGCTCAAAGGGCTTTTCTCTCCTTGCTATGAAGAGTCTGAGGGCTAACAGAAAGGAATCTGCATCCATGTTGCAGAGCAGGTCGACCGCCTCTGAGAAGCCAATATGTTCATCTTAACTCTGCAAAGACTCTTTCAAGACTTGCGTACATTAGGCGGTTATCAAAGTTTTGTTATGGGGTGTTTTGGTGCCAGTAAAATAAAGTGAAGTGCATCTTCTGGCAGGATTGCAGATGTACCGCCCACTCGAATCAGGTTAAGATGAGGATCCCACATGAGAGCAAAGGTTCTTAAGCAAATGTTCAAATTCACAGGTTTATGGGCTTTAAAGGCATGCACTTCTTGTCGGAAGCTCTAGCACTGTGCGTGTTGGAACACAGCTGTTTCAGTTTCTATGCCAAGTTGCCACCCCATGCAGGGACTGATATGTCTTCATTATGAGGTCATCCCATGATTTGCACTGACTGAGACATTAATGCAAAATGAAGATTTGTGAAGTTCTTCTGAATCCTCAATTGGTACTGAAGGGTGAACAGGCCAGTGGGCATAAATGCTGGACCTTGATTCCATGTCAGGGATGGGATAGATCTGTGAGGGTCTTACAGCGGGTGATATCGTCAGCAGGAGTCCACATATTTCCCACAAGGTTTTGAATCTCTGTGACTCCCGTGCCAACAAACACTTTGTAGTTGCATGACTCGGACTGTATCCAGTGGAGTACAGTGATTGAATCAGACCACATGATTGTCTGTCTGATGTTAAGAGTAAGCTCTGTGTACAATGTTTTGGCAAGCTGAGCCCCGGATAATACTGCAAGAGCTCTCAATGAGGTTTCACCAGTAGCTGATACAGGCATGTGTTTATAGCCTAAAGTGTCCGGGGTACAGTGCCACACTAGGCCGAAGATCGACTCTTGCTGCTCAGTTTTGTTTGCAGAAAGCCATTGCTCACAGTTCAAAGATTTGGCTTCAGCGGGTAGATGTGTAATAACCTCTTGAACCTTGCTAGCCCATTGCCTTATATCAGAGTGCCCAGTTACCAACACGGTTGGCTGCTTAGCATAATGCTGAGATTAAAGAGGCTGTAAGCAATTGCCACATAAAAAGACTGTTGGACTAATTCAGCTACATCTTCATTGCCCTCAGTGTTGTCTCTGATGTGTATTCTGGAGGAATTATGTACCACAGCATGGGCTACAAGTGGTCCCAAATGGCAACACTTCATTCATAGATATCAGGTGTGCATTCCCTTCCCTCAGTGGCCAGTCTTCAGGCACCAGCCTGATCTGGTAAACATAGCTTGGATGTCACCTTTTGTACCAACGGCATGCTCTCTGAACCTGAGTAGAACCCCTAGCAAGCACAAATGTGGTGAGGAATGTACCATGAATCACTGTATTTGGCTGCTTTAGCGTTGGTTATCTTTACAGTATAACCTGATTCCTCCAGTTTGTGTATTTCTTTGTTATACACTTCTGCAAGCTCAGTATTTTTAATCAGGCAATGTTCTGTGCTCTTAAAAGAGCCATGACAGCATTGGGGGTGCCTGGAGTTTAGCTGCATCTCACTTATGAAGTAGTGAGGTAGCATAGCAAGTTACATCATCAACTGTAACACATACCATTTCTCCTCCAACATCTCAAGTGTGGCTTTATCTTGCCTGGAGCAGATTACTTCTTAGCTCAAGCTGCCACAACTGCTTAACATGTTGAAGTAGCTCTTGAGCAGGCACGAGGATTGTAGTGTGGAGGCATCAGCTTACTTTTACAGGTTGTTGGAGAAAGGTTGTGGGCACTTGCACAGCCCAGTCCAGTCATGTGTGCACAGCTATTGAACTACCAAGGGGACCTAGACGAATCAGACAGTTCGGTGCAATCAGCTGAGGATAATCTAATCCGATGAGTAGTAGTAAAGGCTGCACTTTAGTGAACTTTTGCAAGGGAATGTCCCTGAGGTTCTCATATCTGCTCTTCAGTGTGTCTGTGGGACAAGAAACGTAAACGTGTGCTGAATCCGGTGCTTTACACTTAGTTGTGGCAAAGCTGATACCTCAAAACAAACTGTGGTTCCTCTCAGCTGAACAAGCTTGTGTCTTATTTTTTGAAGAGCCAACACTTCTTCAGGTCCCTCTAAATGCAAATGCTTAACTGCTGCTGGCTGTATGATCATTCTTTCAGACCCATTGTCTAACACTGCATGGGTGTCCAGGAACCTTTTGCCACTGCAAAGTCTCACTGGGACTACCTTCAGCAGGACTATGCCTGAGTGACTGGCTTGATCCAGATACACTTGAGAATTGGCGGTGCTCAACATGAGTATGCTTTGATTCTCCACAGCAACTGCAACTTCATGCAGAACAGGCAGGTTTAGTCCCCCACAGGCAGTTGGAGTCCCCCACATGTAGAACAAACACTCTTTAGCATACAGCTGTCGGATTTGTGGCCTCATCCAGATCTCCAGCATTTATTGTGCTCTTTAATCCAACTTCCTCTTTGAGTATGGTTCAACTTGCAAAAAACTGCACATGCTTTGAGGTAGTGTTCATGGTTGTTGCAGTATGGATAAAAGGGCTTAAAGTGATCCCATTTTAAGTTGTAGCTGCCACTTTAGTGTCTGGAGGGGGTGCAGTGGGCGGACTGTTGGCTGCATGTTGTTCGCTGCTGGTGAGAATCATGGCGGCCTTGGCTTGAGGATGATAAATGGGTTTAGGCTCTTGTCAAAAGTTCTGCTTGCCCTGGCCCCATTGCCCTTGAGATATCTGAATTGCCTGAGAATTCCTTATTCCTTTCCAGCCACTCTGCAAGCTCTTTCAATGTGTAGGTCCTGGAACTACCACTCACAATTATCTGCTGGTTGAGACCGTATTCTATGAATGAGTCTCTATAGCTGGCAGGCAGTTTGGTCAGTAAAGTGTTAACATGAGAGCCACACTGCAGTTCATATCTAGAGGGCCCATCCACTGTGTTCAACATGCAACAATTTCCGCTAAAGTCTTGTACATAAATTCTCTCTTTCGCTTGCATTAACATACAGAGCAATCGAATTACACAAAACACTTGTTACAACTAACTGTCAAGGAGACAACTCAGTCACGCACTCAGTCACCACCGTCATCACTTACCACATTCACCACATTCACCAGATCCCAATCACCCAACTACTGATTCCCTCCACCTGTCAGCAATCAGCTCTAGCCCCATATATACTGCACTTTACCCATTCACTCACTGTCTGGTCTCAACCTTACTTTGTTGTGTTCCTGGATCGTCTTACCTGTGCTACTCACCTGTAGTTCCTGTACCGCCCTGGCTCTCCTCAGTCCATGCTCTCCGTTGCTTCTTAACTCGTTGCTTGCTGAATCACCTGGAAAGGACAAAGACTGCATCAGTAACAGATAAGCTGTACCAAGACTTTCCCATACCAAACCCACTTACCTGGACTGCTTTCTCTGCTGTGTTGATCATTCGTCTGCTTTCAATAAACCTGCCTTTTTTTTTTACATCACTTACCTCTGTGTTCCTTGTCTATCTGCTGACACTAACAGTAAACAAATATATACATTCTTTTTTTCTATGGGGGTGCTTAATAAACTGGTAAACTTTATATCTGTAAAACAACTCTGATGAACAGCTGGAAATAATTAAACATATCAAAGCATATAGTACAAAATATATTAATGATTTAAGAAATCAATAATATATTAAGAATAATTAATATAAGAAATATGAATATAGACTGTCATAATCATTGACCATTTTGGATGCACCACTATGTTATTTACATTTTGATTTTATTCATACATTCAATTCTTCATTTTTTAAAAAAAAAAAAATGTATTGTTTCTGCAGTGTGAACAGAGATGATCGGACTGGAGACCAGGATTGTCCTCAACCAGTGAATGATGAACTACAGAGGTTCAAAGACCGACACAAAACCAGCATGAAATACAAGAATGAAAGATTATTTGAGGGACTGAACCTCCAGGAGAATGAAACCCTCCTGAACAGGATCTACACACAGCTCTACATGATAGATGGAGAGAGTAAAGGAGTCAATGAGGAACATGAGTTTTTACAGATGGACAAAATGGCCAGAACACAACCCTCAAAAGAAACTCCAATCGACTGCAATGACATCTTTAAAGCCTCACCTGAACCAGGATGTGAGGAGAAAGACCAAATCAAGACTGTTCTTACTAAAGGCATCGCTGGAATTGGAAAAACCGTCTCTGTGCAGAAGTTCATTCTGGACTGGGCCGAGGGAAAAGACAATCAGGATGTAGATTTCATGTTTGTGCTTCCATTTCGAGAGCTGAACTTGATCCAAGATCATCAGTACAGTCTTCACAGACTTCTGCTGGACTTTCATCCTGAACTTCAAGATCTGGACTCAAAGATTTATGAGGAGTGTAAAGTTGTGTTCATCTTTGATGGTCTGGATGAAAGCAGAATCACACTGATGTTTTCAGATGATGAGAAAGTTTCTGATGTGACTGAGACTTCATCAGTGGGTGTGTTGATGTCAAACCTCATGACAGGAGAGCTGCTTCCCTCTGCTCTCATCTGGATCACCTCCAGACCAGCAGCAGCCAATCAGATCCCCTCCGAATACATCAACCATCTGACAGAGATTCAGGGATTCAAAGAGCTTCAGATGGAGGAATATATAAGGAAGAGAATCAGTGATGAGCATCAAGCCTGCAGAATCATCTCACACATCAGAAGAACAAGTAGCCTCCACATCATGTGTCACATACCCGTCTTCTGCTGGATCTCATCCACTGTGCTTCAGAAGCTCCTGAAAGAAGATCTGAGTGCAGAAATCCCTCAAACTCTGACTGAAATGTACATCCACTTCCTGCTGATTCAGATCAACATAAGGAATCAGAAGTATGAAGAGAGAGATCCAGAGAAACTCCTGCAGTCCAACAGAGAAGTGATTGTGAAACTTGCTGAAGTGGCTTTCAAACAGCTGATGAAGGGCAATGTGATGTTCTATGAGGAGGACCTGAGAGAGAGCGGCATAGATGTCACTGACGCCTCAGTGTATTCTGGGATTTGCACTGAGATCTTTATGGAGGAATCTGTGATTCATCAGAGGAGAGTCTACAGCTTCATTCATCTGAGCTTTCAGGAGTTTCTCGCTGCTTTCTATGTGTTTTACAGCTATTTAACAAAGAACAATGAACCACTGCATGAATTAAGATGTTATGGATTTAATCAAGCCTCTTTGTATGATCTACTAAGATCAGCAGTAGATAAAGCCCTCAAGAGTAAGAATAGACGGTTGGATCTGTTCCTGCGGTTCCTGCTGGGCATCTCACTGGAGTCCAATCAGAGACTCTTACAGGATCTACTGACACACACAGAGAACAGCTCAGAGAGCATCAGGAGAACCACACAGTACATTAAAGAGAAGATCAAAAATCCAGATGGTTTTCATGTGGTATACTCATTTGGTCAATCCTGCAATCTGTTCTTCTGTCTGCTGGAAGTGAAAGATTATACTCTGTCCAGAGACTTTGATGAGTTTGTGAAATCAGACGAACACTGCTTAAATGCCGTACGCACTGTAATCTCTAGTGCAGTCGTTTACTGTATAAAAAAAGAGTTAGAGAGGTTGCGTTGCACCAGTAAGAATTAAGGTTTAATCTAGAATAGAATAGAATAATTTATTTTCATTGCACAACTATGCAGCAAAATTTTGTGCTTCTCCTCAGTGGTACATCCACATAAAAACATGTATACAGACAAATACAAACATAAGAAAGAAGAACAAAGAAGAACTTAACAGTAAAATATAGTAAATAAGAAAAATATTAATTAAAATATTATTATTTGCATGAAGCTGCTAATGTGAGAAACAGGCACAATGATGGCAGATTGAGGCAATCAGGTACAGTGCATGTTGACAGTGAGAGGTTTAAGATGTTGCAGAAAACCCCTGCTAGCTGCTCCTCACAATCCCTAAGTACCCTTCCGCTAAATACCATCCGGACTCATGGCCTTTCTAGGATTGACATTTTGAAACACTTTCTTAACATCAGTTATGCTGACATAGGGTACAGGGTCAAAAACATTGTTGAATATCAAGTGTCCCCAACTAAGCAAGCCAAAGGCGACAGCGGCAAGGAACCCAAACTCCAACAGGTGTTAAATAAAAAACCTTGGGAGAAATCAGGCTCAGTCGGGGGGCCAGTTCTCCTCTGGTGAACATGTGCTTTGTTACGAATCAGGTTGCTATCATAAGTCTGATAGGATCGCAACATTCAAAGTATTTATTTCATTTCCATCCAGTTGAGGATCGTATTCATCACGCCGGTATGGACGGTCTGTTAAGGAACTGTGCTACTGGCTGTCATGTCGATGATGTCTTCACAATGGATGATCTAGTCGACTCAATCTCTGCTGATACTTCAGGGCTGCGTTGTGGTCGTGTCAAGGCGCAGGTCCTCGATCTCACCTGGATACGGCCCGGATCTGGATCACTGCGGCAAACCTCGGGATAAACAGAAAGACTAATATTAGCGTAGATGCCATTCTTGTTCTGATGTAATGAGTACATCTGGTGTTATAGGAAGTGTTCCCGGTTCCGGTTGACCTAATTTATGCAGCCTAATAACCCTTTAACGGATTTGAAATTATAAATTGATAATGTGTTATGTGTATGCCAGGTTAACATTAGCTGTAAATAAGGCTGTTCAGCTCATTTCTTTCTGTCAGTATGGTAGTATCACATGCTTTCATGTGCATTTTGAGAGATGAATGTTTGAAAAACCAGGCCGATTATAATGTTTTAATCTTGTTCTTGTCAGAACGTGTAGAAGTCTAAGCATCTGTTCTCAGAATATGATCACAAATAAATTCTGGTTTCAATGCATTTATTAGACATTATTATGATACAATAGTTTAGATATCTAGAGATATTGCGTTAAACTTTAATAGATGATTCCTCTGAATAAATTAAGTCATATTGTTAGACTAGATCAGTGGTCACCAACCAGTCGATTGTGATCGACTGTCCCAGTAGCTCCTGGAAATAACAGAATTATGAGTACAAAAAGACATTACATTTCTCCAGTTTTTGTACTGTATTTTTGTATCAATGTTTCTGTTATTTTCAGGAGCTACTGGGACAGTGATAAAGATAATAAATAGCCCACATCATGCCTGAGTCTGTAAACAGCCATTAACAAGAGGTCAGAGAGAGGTCAGAGACGCTGAAGTATCAGAATCAGACAATTTGCTTGTAACAATAAATAAATAAGAACCTGAATTGGCCATAAAATATTACTAAATACAATATGGGCTGTTTTTTCTAACAGTTCTTCAATAGGTAGATCTTGTCTTTCATAAATGTCGCGGTCAGGGATCTTGGGCTTAAAATGGTTGGTTACCACTGGACTAGAGTATTTGAGTATTTTAACAAATTTGAAGCTGCTGTTATTTTAATGAAAGTAGATTGACTGAGATTGTTTTTTTTCCCCTAAATGTAACTTTATTAAGCAACATGTAAACAAACAAAAAGGACACTGCTGTATGAAATTAAAATGTACCATCACATAATGAAAAATAATAATAATAATAATAATCCTTGGTATTCATAAGCTGATGTTTCACACTGAGCATTTTTGCTCCCTTGAAGGCTGGTTTGGGAAGGGTTCACCATTTGCAGAGGCATTCCAAATGGAAGTGAACAGCTAAATCCCTTCCTGAAGGGCCCTTCCATAAGTCCGTTAGTGAAGGGAACATGCGATGGCCACTTCAAGGTAGTAATTTATTCATTTATGGTCAAGTTCTTGCGATTCATTTTAAATCTAAGATATGGCAGGACAGTTGGAGTTAACGTATAAACATGCATTTCATGTTATGTTTAAAAAAAATTCATAGGTAAGAAATGTTTAACTTGATACAAATAAATGTGCATTTATTAAGTTTTTAAAATATGAAATATGAATCCTCATATTATATAGTGCTGACTGAACTATCAAGTTTATCATGAACTGACTTTTTGGACTATACTAGTAAGTCTCTTCTTCACCCCTAATGTCACATTTTCTGTCACCATTAAATTTTTCTCCTCAAATGCTGAATCTACTGTTTATACAAAGCACTGCATTTCCATGACTGTCCAAAGCAAATGAATAAATGCTATGCATCTAGCCATTAACATTCTATCACTGCATCGATTCACACTGTAAAAGTTTAGGACTGCAAAGCGTGGTTAATGATTTAAAGTAGTGCTTATTCACTTGTGGGAAAGATGTATTCAAGAATAAATGTTAATGTTCCTCTAGGGAATCTTGAAATAAAGGGGTTAATCAAAAATATAATTAAGAAGAGATGGCAAGAGTTGTGGACACAGGAAGCAAAGGGAAGACATTTATATGAAATAAAGATGGAGGAAATGTGAGAGAAGTTTGTGGCAAAAGAAGGGATGACACTATAATTTCCCAACTTCATATTGGATACACAGCTTTGAATCAAATCACTTTTTTAAAATTGGTAAACAAAATACAGGATTGTGCTGCAAATATGGATCACCAGAAACAGTCGAACATGTTCTTCTAAAATGTGTTGGTTACAATAACGACAGATCTGAGCTCTTAGAAGAAGTTAACACTGTATCTGTTGGAATAAAAAGGCTAACATTAAAGAACAATAATTCAAAAGTGACCAAAGCTTTATTAGAATACTTAAAGAAAAGCATGTTTGATTAGAAGAATTTAGAAGTTATTTTTGTTCCATTCCTTCTACATCAATGCTTCACATTCCATTCCAGTAGGTGGAGGAAATGCACCAAAGCTGGTTTGACAAAACTCCATTAAATTCAAAAGAAGAAGAAAAGACGCCGGACCCATAAAGAATCGTATATCACGGCAAGATCAACTATCATCAAAATCATGTAATGTAATGTTGTTTTAGAATGTTGTTCTAAGTCTTTATAAGATCACATCAAACACAGAACTGAAATTAACAAAACTATGACGCTCATGAAAAGATATCGAAAGTGAAAGTTAAAAGTAAATATAACAGGGTTAGTTTGATATCCGTCTCTGTTGATCTATGAAAATCTAAAATAAAGTGCTTAAAGAAATGTTATATAAAGCAATATTCCATCTCTCTGACACTCCCTTATGATTTGATCTTAGAATGTTGGGTTTTTTTTAATCTTTAGTGAAATTATTGTGTAAAGCAAAAACGTAAATGTATTTCCACTGAAGCTATGTAAACTAACTAGTCTACTGAATTACAAGTGAAATATGTTTGAGTCCATTTCATTTATGATTGAATGATGCCTTCATTATGTTCATATCATTTATGTTCACAGGAAACATGTGCTGAAATGTTTAGCTTGAATACACTGTAAATAACTTCAAATTAAAGTATCTGCTAAATGTGATATTAATGTAATGCTCTCATATAAAAGGGAAAATGTCAGTCTTTGAGAAAGAGAGCAGCATCTCCAGAACCCAGCAGTGAGTCTCTGAAGAGTGACAGATCCATGAATAATCCCATGGATTCAGTGACCTCTGACCCCAGGTGAGACAATGTCCAGTACTGGAGACAATAGACATGAAGACATGAGACAATGTTCATGAATAATCATATCTCTTCTCATTATTAGTCAGAGATCTTCATCTCCAGAAGTCAGCTGTGTGTCTCTGAAGAGCAATCAATCAATGGATCCTCCTGTTAAATTCAGTGAAGGAGCAGTGACCTCTGACCCCAGGTGAGACACCGTCCAGTACTGGAAACGATAGACTGACTCATACAACAGAAACAGAATATCTGGACTAATTATGTTACTTACTGTGTTAAGATTTATATTAATTATTATATCTTAGTATTTCCAGCAGGGGGAGTCAGACATCTTCATCTCCAGAAGCCAGCTGTGTGTCTCTGAAGAGCAATCAATCAATGGATCCTCCTGTTAAATTTAGTGAAGGAGCAGTAACCTCTGACCCCAGGTGAGACACCGTCCAGTACTGGAGACAATAGACCGACTCATACAACATAACAGATTTTTCTAACTAATTATGTTGTGTTAATTACAGTGTAAAGATGTGCATGAATTATTATATCTTAGAGTCAGCAGGAGGAAGAGTCAGAGAGTTTCATCTCCAGCAACATAAATCTAATGAATGTATGTTGTACAAATATATACAGACCTAAGACAAAAATTTGTAGTTGCAATGTCAGAAAAGCCATGACAGTATTTTCAGGAAAATAAGTCACACCGGACTATAAGTCATGTTGAGTCAAAATTTGCATTTTTAAAAAAATATTTATAAAGTGGCTCTATAGATGACAAAAGTGTGATTATACAGCTCAAGTTTTGTTAAGTTTTCCCTATATTTAATCTTTTTTCTATTATCGGATATTGGTTTTGTAATATCAGCTCCACCAATAAATGGCGCCATCTGCTTCTGAAGGGAGACATAACTTGTTTTGCTTTAACATAGCCATTAATGCACAAATTAAAGGTGCCCTAGAATTAAAAATTGAATTTATCTTGGCATAGTTAAATAACAAGAGTTCAGTACATGGAAATGACATACAGTGAGTCTCAAACTCCAGTGTTTCCTCCTTCTTATATAAATCTCATTTGTTTAAAAGACCTACAAAGAACAGGCGAATCTCATAACACTGACTGTTACGTAACAATCGGGGTCATTAATATGTACGCCCCAATATGTGACCCGTCATGGAAACCAGTGACACAAGTCGGCAGCACAACTATCGAGTAAAATGAGAAAGAAGCGGGTTTTTTTCAAAATTGGTGATTTTGGTTTTTTTTTTACAGAATCTGTTAGTTGAGATCACGAAGAAGTACTTTTGAAGTACTTCTTCGACAAACCGGATGCTTATGAACAAGCTCTCACTGATTTTGAAGATGATCTGAGCGACGATGAAAGCGGCATAATAAGACATTATCTCTCTGGAGTCGGGTAACACGCCGGCGCGTTTTGCAGGATTTTTTTCACATTGCAGCAAAACAGACTTAAAATACTCCGTCATTTTTTGTCATAGAGACATAAGTAATATATCAATTGAAACTATAGAATATCTTCTCTTATTTGTGTACACTCAGAGTAAAAACAAAATGTTGTGCTTTTTGTAAAATAAAGAAAACTAACATGAAGCGTGATCTCTCGTCTCCCTCTGAACGATAGTTCTCAGAAAATGAACTGTAACTTAGTGAATACTAATCACAAAAACATTAGATTTATGTCTAAAGAAACGTTGAAATGTCAGGTAAATCGTGTAAGTCAAATCGAAAACAAACATTCTGTGTTTATGTAATCTGTATGAAAAGAGAGCCATGTCAGAAGTCCATGATTCAGCTCATTATCTGCTAATGCGGCCACGCCCACGGAGCCAGCGCTATTCAGACGCAAATTCAGAGTCAATACATGCATACATCGTCTCAATCGTGTATTTGTTATCTTGAAAAGTGTTTATCTGGATGTTAAAGGGGACCTATTATGCAAAAATCACTTTTGCCTGGTGTTTGAACATAAATGTGTATTGGCAGTGTGTGTACACAACCACCCTATCGTGATAAAAATCCACCCACTCCTTTTTTTTAATCCCCATAAATCATAAACAGTGTTTCAGAACAAGCCGTTTCCAGATCCCTGGCAGTGTGACGTCACAAAAGCCACATGCCCCGCCCACAGTGTTGACTGACACTGAAGTTTGAACATAGACCCGCCCTGAGCGAGTTCTTTACAGCGAGTCCGCCATTGCTGCACTGACGAAAGGCATAAGGTCTTTATATATTTGTTTACTGTTAGTTGTAAGGAGTGTTTCTGTGTTATTTTAATGTTGGTGATGATAATACAAGGGAAAGAGAGAGACAGTTTATGGATAATATTTTAATGCACACTTGCAATGTTTTATTAAGCTCTTACAGTGATTTTCTAGAGTGAAAATGGATGCTTCATCTTTTCTGTGAAGTACAATAAACGTCATAAAACTCATCGGTAAAGTTTTGGCCATCATTCGGATGGTACAACAGGCCTGTACTACAGTAGATTAAAAACAAGAAGACAATATAAGATATAACCGTAATTGATCTAAACTATACCTGTTCTACCTCCATGCATCATATATTAGCAGTTTCTTACATTATAGTGTGTCCTGACCATAGATTGTAGGTCCTGACTGAATCCTGTCACCGGAGAATCAGCTCTTGAAGCTCCGCCTTCTTAGCCAGATCACAGCAGCTCATTTGTATTTTAAAGGACCGCACTGAAACGGCTTGTTTTTGCTCAACCACCAAAAGTAGCAATTTTAACATGATATAAAAAATTATCTGTGGGGTATTTTGAGCTAAAACTTCACATACACACTCTGGGGACATCAGAGACTTATTTTACATCTTGTGAAATAGGGCATAATAGGTCACCTTTAAAGCCATGGTTAGTGACCTCTAGAAGACATGCCGTTAGTTCCTGGTTCCTGCTCTTCTTTAGATGAATTTGTGGACTAAAGGTGTATATAGCGCCCTCCGGCTGCAAGTATGAATTGAAAACACAGAATCCAGCACTCATAGTGATGACAATAGATATTGAATAAATATTACTCCTCTGTATAGAAAATTGACATAAACATATGAGAATCCATCAATATTTCTCCAAATGTGCATGCTTTTAAGCTAAAAACCTATATGAAATGCCACAGAGGTAACATAATTGTTCAGACACTTTGCATCACAGAAATACATTAGGCTATATTTTAAAGTATATAATACCATTATTTTAAATTGTAATAATATTTCACAGTATTGCTGTTTTTTCTGTATGTTTGATATACACCATGATGAGCTTGAGACATGATCACATCACAGAGGGTTTTTTCACAGCCTACCTGACTGAAAGGTCTCATTATTATGCAAGTCATTTCAGGTCATTTTTATGTGATTCTTTTGTCTTCTCAGGTGAGAAAATTTCATTTCATGATTATAGTGACCAAAATGATGACGGTTATCACAAAAAGTCCTAATTCTACAGAACGAAATCAATTCACCAAGTTTTATGTAGAAAACCAGCAAATAACAAATAAAATTAGCATCAATATGCACTTTTTCTTTACCTAAACATTAAAATAATAACATTAAAAATGATGGACAGATTTTAAAGGAGTGTCTTGCAACATGTTATCTCTAAATCATTTTCAGCCTCTAAATCATTTTTATAAAAATCAAAAAAGATAAATTACTGACATTTATAATGCACATTAACCTTTATTATTAATAGTATGCGGTCCATGCAGCTTTACAGGGGGTATGGCTTATCTAAATCAGATGTAAATGAGCCCTATTGTTCACTCCCAAGAGGTGAGAACAGGTGAAAACTGCACAAACTTTAGAGGCCAATTTCTCTCTTTAGAGCTTTTTTGAGTGCCTACCTTCAAATGGCCACAACTTCTCCAAATATTATCAGATTTCCATGTGTTACACATTGTTGGAAAGCTTTGAGACTACACTTTCAGAATCTGTGAATAACTCAAAATGCCCCAGAACCGACTTGTGTCCCTACTTTCCGTGATTGGTCACATATTTGCATATGCCAGCTCATGTTCAAGCCATTAGACAAGGGCAGCCAGTATTAATGTCTGGATCTGTGCACAGCTAAATCATCAGACTAGGTAAGCAGATGATGGCAGATGGAACAATAATAACTGACATGATCCATGATAACATGATATTTTTAGTGATATTTGTAAATTGTCTTTCTAAATGTTTCGTTAGCATTTTGCTAATGTACAGTTAAATGTGGTTAAAGTTACCATTGTTTCTTACTGTATTAACGAAGACAAGAGCCGTTGTTATTTTCATTTTTTAAACACTTGCAGTCTGTATAATGCATAAACACAACTTCATTCTTTATAAATCTCTCCAGCAGTGTGTTAGCTTTAGCCACGGAGCAACATCAAACTCATTCAGAATCAAATGTAAACATCCAAATAAATACTATACTTACGTGATTAGACATGCTGCATGACGAACAGTCTTTGTTCGTCATGCAGATCTTTACAGATATTTGTAAAGATCCATTTTAAGGGTTACATTAGCAGTGTAAACTTTGTTTATGCTGGTTAAGGCAAGCACGAGCTCCAAGGGAGGGAACGGAAGCACGAGATTTAAAGGGGCTGTGCAAGGAATCGGTGCATATATAATTATGGCTCAAAATAGGCAGTTAAAAAAATTAATAAAAAATATCTATGGGGTATTTTGAGCTGAAACTTTTAGCTGAAATTACATCTTTTAAAAAGACGTTCTACGGCACCTTTAAGCTTGTCGCTAAAAAGTAGAGATGAAGTCATTGAGTCACGTAATCCATCAAGTAATGTCCCACTAAAGATGTAACTTTACATGAATTAAACAGAACATATTGGAATGAGTGTGATTTATTTACGTTCTCCATTTGAAAACATTAGACTTTATCAATTTATTTTGCCTAATGTTAATATCAGTGTTGTTGCTGTAAGGATTTCGTTACCTTGAAAAAATGATCTCATGGCCACAACATATTATCACGTTCCTACGATTTATGTTGTGGCCACGACAAAACTAAATGAACCGAACATGTCCCTGTTACATGTTCACCGTTGTCTTCCTCAGTTTGACCATAGTTTCTGTCTGTCTCATTATCGCCCTCATTAGTTCCTTTGTTTGATTTGTGTATATATACCCTGTGTTTCCATTCACTTCTGTTCTGTTCTCGTTGATGTTGACTGTGCTTTGTGTATACCTGCCTGTTTTGTCATTAAAAACTACTCTATGTATTCTCCTTCGTCCTTGTTCCTTGCTACACCGACGTCATGTAACAGTCCCCTCCCAGTCACCGTAGTATTGCTTTATTGTGTTTAAATGTTCAAAGTTATTTTTATTATAAGAAAAAAGATATTAAACCTGATAGTATGGCAACCCTTTTTATTGTTGTCAAAGCTTCAGCAATTATCATGACATGAAAATTAAATATGATTCAATTCCTAGATTCAGTGTTTTCATTGTTGTAATATGAAGATAAAATTTAACATGAAAGTATATTAACTTTCAGCATTTACTTATTTTGTGTCCAGTGATGTTGTTATCACTGTGTGAAGTAAACAATACATAAATATTGGTTCTGCATATTGATTATCAGCCACATAAGTATTCCACATCTGTATCGGTTATAAAAAAAATTATTATCAGTCTATCTCTATTTTAAACCCCAACTAGAACAGGAAACTAAGAGACTTTAAATTACATTACATTACATCAACATAACTTATATTCCAGAATATATGTTGTACTTTAATGTACAAATGTTTCATATAAGTTTTATATAATCTGCTAAACTGAAACTTCTGTCTTAAATGTGTTGTTCCTTGGATGTTTTATTCACAAAGATGTTTTATGTTTGAATTTTGTTACCAATTAGAGATGAACAGATTGGAGACCAGGATTCTTCTCAATCAGTAAATGATGAACAACAGCGAGTCAAAGACAGGCACAAAATCAGCTTGAAGAACAAGTATGAGAGATTATTTGAGGGACTGAAACTCCAAGAGAATGAAACCCTCCTGAACAGGATCTACACACAGCTCTACATCATAGAGGGAGAGAGTGAAGGAGTGAATGAAGAACATGAGGTTTTACAGATGGAGAAAACAGCCAGAACACAACACTCACAAGACACTCTAATCGACTGCAATGACATCTTTAAATCCTCACCTGAACCAGGATGTGAGGAGAAGGACCAAATCAAGACTGTTCTTACTAAAGGCATCGCTGGAATCGGAAAAACCATCTCAGTGCAGAAGTTCATTCTGGACTGGGCCGAGGGAAAAGCCAATCAGGATGTAGATTTCATGTTTGTGCTTCCATTTCGAGAGCTGAACTTGATCCGAGATCATCAGTACAGTCTTCACAGACTTCTGCTGGACTTTCATCCTGAACTTCAAGATCTGGACTCAAAGATTTATGAGGATTGTAAAGTTGTGTTCATCTTTGATGGTCTGGATGAAAGCAGAATCACACTGATGTTTTCAGATACTCAGGAAATTTCTAATGTTACTGAGACTTCATCAGTGGGTATGTTGATGTCAAACCTCATGAAAGGAGATCTGCTTCCCTCTGCTCTCATCTGGATCACCTCCAGACCAGCAGCAGCCAATCAGATCCCCTCCGAATACATCAACCGTCTGACAGAGATTCAGGGATTCAATGAGCCTCAGAAGGAGGAATATTTCAGGAAGAGAATCAGTGACGAGCATCAAGCCAGCAGAATCATCTCACACATCAGAAGAGCAAGAAGCCTCAACATCATGTGCCACATACCCGTCTTCTGCTGGATCTCATCCACTGTGCTTCAAAAGCTCCTGCAAGAAGATCTGAGTACAGAAATCCCTCAAACTCTGACTGAAATGTACATCCACTTCCTGCTGATTCAGATCAACATGAGGAATCAGAAGTATGAAGAGAAAAAAACAAAAGAACTGCTCAGGTCCAACAGAAAAGTGATTGTGAAACTTGCTGAAGTGGCTTTCAAGCAGCTGATGAAGGGCAATGTGATGTTCTATGAGGAGGACCTGAGAGAGAGCGGCATAGATGTCACTGACGCCTCAGTGTATTCTGGGATTTGCACTGAGATCTTTATGGAGGAATCTGTGATTCATCAGAGCAAAGTCTACAGCTTCATTCATCTGAGCTTTCAGGAGTTTCTCGCTGCTTTCCATGTGTTTTATTCACATGTCATTAACAAAGAGTTACTGCAGTTTCTTAAAGTCTCTCTGTGTGTGCTGCTAAAAACAGCAGTAAATAAATCTCTCAAGAGTAAAAATGGACATTTGGATCTGTTCCTGCGGTTCCTGCTGGGCATCTCACTGGAGTCCAATCAGAGACTCTTACAGGATCTACTGACACACATAGTGAACAGCTCAGAGAGCATCAGGAAAACCACACAGTACATTAAAGGGAAGATCAAGGAACATGATCATGTCTCAACTGAAAGATCCATCAATTTGTTC
The DNA here is from genome assembly GCF_024489055.1 of Chanodichthys erythropterus. Classification (NCBI taxonomy): domain Eukaryota; kingdom Metazoa; phylum Chordata; class Actinopteri; order Cypriniformes; family Xenocyprididae; genus Chanodichthys; species Chanodichthys erythropterus. Next base: position 56,138,156 of record NC_090232.1, read on the forward strand.
CTCTGCCTGCTGGAAGTCAAAGATCAGACTCTGTCCACAGAGATTCAGGAGTTTGTGAAATCAGACTATCACTCAATGAAGAAACTCTCTCCTGCTCACTGCTCAACAATCACCTACATTCTTCAGATGTCAAAGGAGGTGTTGGATGAGCTGAACCTCATGAAATACAAGACAACAGATGAGGGTAGAAGAAGGCTGATACCAGCTGTGATCAACTGCAGAAAAGCCAAGTGAGTGTTTAAACAGATTGTGTAATAACAACTACTTACAAAAAAATTATCCTGCTTACTCGTTCATATAAAACAATATATTGATTTAGTTTTTGTAAGATGCTTTTTGTCAAGAAACACAGTATGCGTGGAGGCGTGAATCATCATGAATAATGGGCCATTTACACCTGAGAAGACAAAAGAATCACATAATAATGACCTGAAATGACTTGCATATTAATGAGGCTGTGAAAAAAACATCTGTGATCATGTCTCAGCTCATCATAAACAGCAATACTGTGAAATATTGTTACAATTTAAAATAATGGTATTCTATTATATACTTTAAAATATAATGTATTTCTGTGATGCAAAGTGTCTGAACAATTATGTCACCTCTGTGGCATTTCATATAGGCTTTTAGCTTAAAAGAATGCACATTTGGAGGAATATTGATGGATTCTTATATGTTTATGTCAATTTTTTATACAGAGGAGTAATATTTATTCAATATTTATTATCATCACTATGAGTACTGGATACTGTGTTTTCAATTCATACTTGCAGCCGGAGGGCACTCTGTGCACAGTTAGTCCACAAATTCATATAAAGAAGAACAGGAACTAATGGCATGTCTTCTAGAGGTCGCTAACCATGGCTTTAACATCCAGATAAACAATTTTCAAGACAATAAATACACGATTGAGATGATGTATACAAGTATTGCCTCAGAATTTGCCTCAGAATAGCGCTGGCTCCGTGGGCGTGGCCACATTAGTGGATAATGAGCTGAATCATGGACTTCTGACATTGCTCTCTTTTCATACAGATTACATAAAGACAGAATGGTTGTTTTAAAACCTGACATTTCAACGTTTCTTTAGACACAAGTCTAATTTTTTTGTCATTAGTATTCACTAAGTTACAGTTCATTTTCTGAGAACTATCAGATTGGAGTTCGTGCAGAGGGAGACGAGAGATCACGCTTCATGTTAGTTTTCCTTATTTTACAAAAAGCACAACATTGTGTTTTTACTCTGAGTGTACACAAATAAAAGAAGACATTCTATAGTTTCAATTGATATATTACTTATGTCTCTATGACAAGAAATGACGGAGTATATTAAGTCATGCAAAACATGCCGGCGTGTTACCCGACTCCAGAGAGTTAATTTACATTTACATTTATTCATTTGGCAGACGCTTTTATCCAAAGCGACTTACAAGTGAGGAATACAACAAGCGAGTCGTTATGACGAGGCAAATAGACAAGAAGTGCTCATAATACAAGTTATGGGCAGTGCTCAGATTATCCCAAGCTACAATATAGAGGGATTAGAGGAAGTGAAAGGATAGGAATAAGAAGGTTTTTTTTTTTTTTTTTTTTTTTTTTTTAAGATGAGGTTAAGTGCTCACGAAAGAGATGGGTTTTCAGCTGTCTTTTGAATATTGCCAGGGATTCCGCATTCCGGATGAAGGCAGGAAGATCATTCCACCAGCAAGGGACAGTGAATGAGAATGTTCTGGAAAGTGATTTTGTGCCTCTCTGTGATGGTACCACAAGCCTTCGCTCCTTTAATGAGCGCAGGTTTCTGGTAGGAGTGTAGACTCGTAAGAGTGAGTGGAAGTAGGAGGGTGCTGAGCCTGTGGTAGATCTGTAAGCAAGCGTCAACGCCTTGAATTTGATGCGAGAAGCAAGTGGTAGCCAGTGAAGAGAGATGAAGAGAGGCGTGACGTGGGCTCTTTTGGGCTCGTTGAAGACGAGACGTGCTGCTGCGTTCTGAATCATTTGTAGAGGCTTGATTGTGCATGATGGCAGTCCAGCCAGAAGTGCATTGCAGTAATCAAGCCTAGAAATGACCAGAGCCTGGACCAGAAGTTGTGTTGCATGTTCTGTTAGAAAGGGCCTGATTTTCCTGATGTTGTATAGTGCAAATCTGCATGACCGAGCTGTCATTGCAATGTGGTCTTTGAAGGTCAGTTGATCATCAAGGATTACTCCAAGATTTCTGGCCGAATTTGATTGGGTAATTGAGGATGTGCCTAGCTGGATGCTGAAATCGTGATTTAGAGTCGGATTGGCAGGGAAGACGAGAAGCTCAGTCTTAGCCAGGTTGAGCTGTAGATGATGTTCTTTCATCCATGCCGAGATGTCCGCCAGACAGCTTGAGATTCGAGCAGCTACTGTGGGATCGTCTGGATGGAATGAAAGGAAGAGTTGTGTGTCATCAGCATAGCAATGGTAGGAGAAACCATGTGCCTGAATGATGGGACCAAGTGATGTAGTGTAAATGGAGAAGAGTAGGGGTCCAAGAACTGAACCCTGAGGAACACCCGTGGTCAGCTGATGAGCTTTGGATACCTCCCCTCTCCAGGCAACCCTGAAAGACCTTCCTGTGAGATAGGATTCAAACCAGAGAAGTGGAGTACCTGTGATGCCCAGTGATGAGAGGGTGGACAGGAGGATCTGATGATTCACTGTGTCAAAGGCAGCTGATAGATCGAGCAGAATGAGGACTGATGATTTGGAATCAGCCTTTGCAATCCGCAGGGATTCAGTGACCGACAGCAGTGCAGTCTCAGTCGAGTGGCCACTCTTGAAACCAGATTGATTGACATCCAATTGGTTGCTGTGTGAGAGGAAAGATGACACCTGGTTGAAAACAACTCGTTCAAGTGTTTTTCCTATGAATGGTAGGAGAGAAACAGGTCTGTAGCTGTCTACAAGAGACGTGTTTAATGTGGGTTTCTTAAGCAGTGGGGTTACCCGAGCCTGTTTGAATGTGTTAGGGAAAGTGCCAGTTTGGAGAGATGTGTTGATGATGTGTGTCAGTGCTGGTAAAAGTGTGGGAGCGATGGCTTGTAGAAGGTGTGTGGGGATGGGATCTAGAGGGCAGGTAGTAGGATGATTGGAGAGGAGAAGTTTGGATACTTCTGTCTCAGTGAGGGGGGAAAATGAAGAGAGGAGGTGTGTGGCTGTGTGTGTGGTTGGTCTGAGTTCCTGTGTGTGTGGAGTGGAGAACTGACTGCTGATGGTAGATGTTTTGTCAGTGAAAAATGTAGCAAAATTATCAGCAGTAAGGGATGAGGTGGGTGGTGGTGGAGGGGGACAGAGGAGAGAGTTGAATGATTTGAAAAGTGTGCGTGTGTTTGAAGCGCTGTTGATTTTGTTGTGGAAATAGGAGGATTTAGCAGCATGAATTTCAGCAGAAAAGGATGAGAGCAGAGACTGATAGCTACAAAGGTCAAATTGATCTTTTGATTTGTGTCCCAATTTAGTCCCACACTGTAACAAGTATCCTCATGTGTGTCACCTGCTTACAGTATTGTGCTGTATTTAATCTCTTTCAGTTTTGGTGGCTCTAATCTGACTAGTCAGGATTATCAAATGCTGTTATCAGTTCTACAGTCTGCAAACTGCTTCCTCAGAGATCTGCACCTGAGCTTCAATAACTTGCAAGATTCAGGAGTGAAGTTGCTCTCTGATGGACTGAAGAGTTCAAGCTGCCAGCTGGAGAAACTGAGGTATTTTACAGTTGTATAATTCAACAATATATGACAACAAAATTAATTTTAGCAGGATTGGTGGCAGTGATCATATTATATATTGAAAGGAGGTGTTATTGGGTTGTAAATGAACAAACCTGTTCCCCATCCCACCCAGCAGGGTAAAGGAGAAGACAGAGTTGTTCTAGAGAGTTGAGTATTCAGTTTTAAAAAACAATGTGAAAAATATTATATTATTATTATATTATAAAATAAAATATTAATATTATATTATATTTTTAACATTTAAGATTTTATGTAACTGGTTCAAGGAGAGATTCCGTTTAACATCTGTGTCATAGAGTTTACATAGACAGGAAATGTCTTGGGTCTTGGGATGGGTTTTGGTTTTGACAATATGGGGAACACCATCAGAGTGTAAGTGCAAACATGGATTGTGAAATGCACTGAAGTAAGCATAACATAAAACATAAAACGTTTCCCTAACACCAGTGTCCCATTTCAGCACGACATATTCTGGCCATAGGGAGCATGGAACAGTTAGTGAGAAGGGCAAGATACAAACTTTAGAATGCCACCACCTAGGGGTGTCGCAATATACCGATATTGATGATAACCGTGATATTCAAAGCATGAAATATCGATATTGTGTTAATTTAGGGTGTGACGATTATACCGGTATTGGCGATAACCACAATATTTAAAATGAATAGGACGCTTATGATATCATGACATGTAAATACTCCAGCGCCAGTACCAGGTTGAGCTCTCAGGTGGCAGTATTTCACTTTAATGCTGACGCCTGTCAAACAAGAAGAAGACGCAGTGCGCAGCTATTCCGAGCAAGAGAGTGAGAGTCTCTGTCTGCACCCGAAAAAAGTTAAGTAAGCTCGACAGTATAGGAGTTTTTTGGCTCCTTAGACAGCCCAATCCACAAGATTTGCCTATAGCTACAGTCAGCGTGAAGGGTGGCAACACCACCAACCTTTTTACCCACCTCCGTGTCCATCACCCTGCAGATTATTCCATTTTACAGAGAGTAAGTTGCGATTATTTTACTAGTCATGGAATGGGAAATGTTATATTAACCTGTTAACAGCTATTTTCTGTGTTCACGTATTTAAATAAAGGGTGATTATTTTAAGTATCGTGTTTTCTTTACTCGTCTTATTCAGCGTGATGTAGCTATGCATGCAGTTATATGCCCTCAAAATTCAAGATACACTGGCATTTTTTGCCCCGACAATTTTTTGTCATTATATCATATAAGATGTAGTTGTTTTACAATATCACACGAGCAAAAGTGCTGTTTTCCCCAAATCGGCACAAATGCAATGTTCCTTCAACTTGTTAAATGAACAATGTGAGTTACATTTTAGACACAGTATTGTTAATATTGTTTTCTTTTCTTTATTTTGCCAACGAAAATTTCAAAATTATGAACAGCTGAACAGAGCATCTGTGCAACAGAAATGTTTTTGTTATTCTGACTGAATCTGCGTTTAGAACGAATTAATCTGAGCTTTGTTCCTGAATGAATCAGTCATTTGAACAAATCGTTTGACTCACTCACTCATTAAGACAGTGACTTGCTGATACCTACTGGCAGTTTAGTTTCATATGTAAGGGACATTTTAATTAAAAAGTTAAAATTGCAAAAAATTATTTAAATATTAAATAAAAATGTAAATATTAATTTTAATTTATGTAGACAGATTGTAAATGCTGTGTAAATATATTAATGCCACTTCTCATTCTGTGTCACCTCTGTATTGCAAAGATGGATTTTGTTGATAATGATTTCATCTGATTGGTAAGAGCCATAATGTTTAGGCTACTATGGTAGTATTAATTTTTATTTCTTCAGGTCTTAAAAAGCCTTAAATTTGACTTTAAAGGGGTGGTTCAGTGTTTTTTTTTTTTCTAGGCTTGATTGTGTTTTGGGGGCACAGTTTAACATGTCTTAATGCATAGTTTTTTTTGAAAACGCTGTATTTTTCATATATTTGAGCTTTATTCTACATCTCTGTTTCCACTGTCATATGAACGGCTCGTTTGACTTCCTGCTTCTATGAAGCCACTCCCTCCGAAATATGCAATGTGCTCAGATTGGTTAGCAGGTTGGTAGCTGGCCCAGTGTATCGTGATTCGCTTAAGCATCCGGAAATGCCACACCCCACACCCCTTACCATTTGTAGTTAGCGCTTCAGAGGAAATGTAAATAATAGCGCCTATATTGCTGTATCAAACTGAGCCGAATCAGACCCAGATGAAGAGGGTAAAGCAGAAACTCTGCAATCGCGGCTTTTAAAGGATGTTTATGAATGGTATTTCATTTTGTATTTGTGTCAAAGTGTTTAGATATGCTGTCACTGCTGTTTAAATATACAGTGTGACATGACTGAGTAGTCCCATTTTTGTAAAGGTATCGTTTATGAACAACTGTTTGTCTATAAACATAGACGTTTGTTGGTGTTTGTTGCACTAGAACCTAGTTAACTGACTAGCAAAAATGAGGTGCTCTTTGTATATGTCCTTGATGCATTAAAAAAACTATAATATTACGTTTAAAAGACATGTACAAACAATAAAATGTACTTACAGTTTGAAGCCAATAAACAGCAGCTTCTGCTTTTAAAGTAGGAACTGTTTCATCTTTCAGTAAAAGCCTTTGTGCAAATCCAGCATTGAACTCGTGTAGATTCTGGAAGCTGTCTTCAGCATCGTATCCAGTATAGAAAATATAACAGATTATAACAGATTATAATGTGTTCTATTATCTTTTGACGCATCGCGCAGCTCGCGTTCGGTGTAAACAACTCTTCCGCTTCCATTATACTGCGCCACATGGCCTCGCCCACTTTGTTGCGTGTTTCCGGGGGAAGTGTTTATGTTAATTGCAAGGGTTTATGATGTCACCAACCCAGAAAGAAGCTTGTTGTAGTCCAAACCGGCCATTTTTGTAGGCAATAAACTGCCACAACTTTAAAAGACAATATCTCCATTTGCATTGAACTTTCAGCACTGTAACTTTACAGATACTGTTTATGCTCAAGCAGCAACATTACACACAAACTAAAGTTAAAAAAGTGAAATCCCATTGAACCACCCCTTTAAAAAATGTGTAGCAACCCTGAAAGAGAAAAACTAAATAAACAAAGTAAAAATTATTTAGACCGATAAATTTTTCCCCCCAAGGATTCTATAAATATCGCGATATATCGATATTGTGATATTGTTTGGCCACAATAACCATGGTGTGAAAAATCTAATATTGTGACAGCCCTACCACCACCCAAAAGTGGGTCGCAAGTCTGTTTGAGTGGGTCACGCAGTGTGTAAGTCAAACAACAACAAACATAATTCTATGTTTTTCTGATGCAAGGCTTTTATTTATTTATTTATTTTTAAAAAAATGCAATGAATTTTTGAAACTTCTGTCAGACAGTTTAAGTAAAGAATGCCTGTGAAAAACACATTGACTTGATTCAGTATCTGTTGAGTCAGTGTCATTATTCTTAACATTATTTTGTAACCTGTTATGATATAAAAACTTTCCAGTTCTGTCAGACATTATACTATGTTTGTAGTGCGCACTCTCCAATTGCACACGCGCAGACATGTGCTGTATGTCACTTCATAAATAAAATACACATTTAATTACAATATTGTCAATTAGTTAGTCATGAAATTACCAAAAAGTATCACTAAATTACATAACTGGTAGTTTGTATATTAGCTGGGAAGAATTTGCATGCAGGTATGGTGTTTATCAGGATCACTGTCCATGTTTTATTAACATTTTTATACTAGTCATGGTAACTGTTTTTTTTTTCCATTCCATAGTTCCAAAATTGTACTTTATTTTCACTTTTGTTATTTTGTATATTTTTAAATGACTGTGGTGGCTCATATCAACTTAATAACTTTATTGTATTAACAAAAACTAATTTGTGAATGCTGTTTAATAGCCTTACCTTATACTGTTTATTCATCAGTATCCTTTATATTCTTACAATTTATGTATATATTAAGTAAAGTGGGACATTACTTGTGTGTGGGGCAACTATTTTTTTTAAATAAATTTGCTTGGTTTCTAAAAGCAAATTTATTACATTAATTTTTAGAACTTTTTAGGAATCAGGTTAAATTCCTAAAAAACTGGGCCACAGCTTAATGATCATGGGAAAATGTGAGTCAAATGACCAAACCAGATGAGAACATCTGATCTATTTTTAGAATTCACATTCACGACACTTCCAACATCTTGGCAACTAAATTTCTGAGTTTTGCGCTTGTAAATATTTGCTTGGTTATTTAAATGCTAAGAACTGAAATTACAATATATCAGACCCCTTTTGAAGGGAGTATAAAACTAATGGCAAAACAAAGGACAGTTGGAGACAATTGAAGGAGAATGAAGGAAACAGAAAACAGGAATAAGGAAGATCTACAGAATAAAAGACACTTAAAAAGAACGTATAATACTGTATATCAAAGTGTGGCAGATTTCATGTTTATTAAGAGAAAACTAATAATTATCAAAGCAATGAAACTATAATAAAAAAAATCTTTTTTTTCTATTTAGATTGCAATTCTGTCGTCTCACTGGTCAGTGTTGTGAGAGTTTGTCATCAGCTCTTCAATCTTCAAACTGTGTCTTGAAAGAACTGGATCTGAGTGACAATGACCTGTATAATTCAGGAGTGAAGCTGCTCTCTGATGGACTGAAGAGTCCAAACTGTCAGCTGCAGATACTGAGGTATTAAAGGGATAGTTCACCCAAAAATGAAAATTCCATCATCATTTACTCACTCTCAAGTTGTTCAAAATCTGTATAATTTTCTTTGTTCTGTTGAAAATAAATAAAGAGATTTTGAAGAATGTGTTAAACTGAACAGTTTCGGGGCACCATTGACTTCCATAGTAGTTTTTTTCCTAACCCCAAAGTGGCCTGGTTACAAACTTTCTTCAAAATATCTTCCTTTGTGTTCAACAGAACAAAAAAACTTATGCAGATTTGGAACAACTTGAGGGTGAGTAAATGATGATAGAATTATCATTTTTGGGTGAACTATCTCTTTAAGGAACATATAAGAGTTAATGTACAGTCAGCGGACCATAATGTTGATGTGTGTTTGGAGATGATCCGACTGCTCTTGTGTTCTGCTCTTTTTCAGTCTTTCTGATTGTAAACTCACTGCTGAGTGTTGTGAGAGTTTGTCATCAGCTCTACATTCCTCAAACTGTGTCCTGAGAGAGCTGGACCTGAGTGACAATGACCTGCAGGATTCAGGAGTGAAGCAGCTCTCTGATGGGCTAAGGAGTCCAAACTGTCAGCTGCAGATACTGAGGTATCTATAAACTAGAAAACTATTCACTAAATTTGCTCTGGTTGATCTGACTCTATGTGTCTGTAGTTTATCAGGCTGTATGGTGACAGAGGAAGGCTGTGATTATGTGTCTTCAGCCCTGAGTTCAAACTCATCACATCTGAGAGAGCTGGATCTGAGCTACAATAAACCAGGACAATCAGGAGTCAAGCAGCTCACTGAAAAACTGGATGATCCAGACTGCTCACTTCAGATACTCAAGTATGAGACCCTGTTTTAACCTGGTATCACAATTTCTCTTGTCTTGTCTGTCAATACAATCTTTTCTGTGTCCTGCAGCAGTGAAGGAACATATGTCAATCACCTGTCTATCAATTTTTTGGATTTCAAATAAGATTATTTTTATATATTAATGAAAATAATTAATAGTTCTCCTCTGGCCAGCAACTAACAGTACATGACTATGATTCAGGCAGCGTTACGGGTCATAAATCAGATTGGGATCGAAACATTCAAAATATTTATTCCAGTTCCATGAGGTTGAAGATCGGATTCATAATGCTGGTATGGAAATGGTATTGTTTAGGATCTGTGCCACTGGCTTTCATGTCGATGAGGCCTTTACAGGGGATAGTTGACACAATCTAGCTGCCATTTCAGAGATGTGCTGTGGTCGTGTCTAGGTACAGATCCTCCATCTGATCTGGATATGGCCAGGACCATTTAGTGCTTTGTAAGTAATTAGCAAGACTTTAAAATATATACAATGTTTAATAGGGACCCAATGCATTGTTGAAAGAACAAGTCTAATATGGTCGTACTTCCTGGTTCTTGTAAGAACTCTAGCTGCTGCATTTTGGACCAGCTGTAGTTTGTTTATTAAGCATGGAGGGCAATCACCCAGTAGAGCATTACAATAATCTAGCCTTGAGGCCTGTTCCGCATTTGTCGTTGAGAGCATGTCATAGTTTAGATATATTTTTTAAGATGGAAGAATGTGGTTGCCAGAAATGAGCCAGAAATGTGACTTTCAAATGAAAGATTGGTATCAAAGAGCACACCCTGGTTCCTGACTAATGACGAAGACTTTGAACAGAGCATTCTAAGTATCAATCACATGTTTTTAGGTGGTTTATTCATTTAAACTCTTGAGCAAAACACTGAAGAAAGTCCTTTTAGAGTTAAAGTAGTAACTCTTCATTTCCTCAAATGCTTTAATTGTGTTATGAGAAGAATCTGACATGTTTGTGTGTCTGTGTGTTAATAGTGTGGATCATGAAGGAGAGGTCAAGTGTTCACTAAAGTTACCAGAAGGTAGGTAAACACACACACACACACACACACACACACACACACACACAGTTGTTGTGTTTTATACAGTTTTTCTCTTGTTGATTTCAGATACCTGGAATTTCTTTCCGGGTCCAAACATGGATGAAATATTTGCATTATATATAAGAACAGAAGAAAAAAAAGGTGTTCTAAAGACAAAGCCATATCCTGATCATCCAGGCGGATTTTAAGTTTGTCTGTAGAATCTGTGTTGAGAAGTGTGACTGGATGCTGTTACTGTGAGACTTTACAGAGTGGCAGGTTTGCTATTATATTAGTTTTATTATTTTTTATTAATATAATCTTTATTTTACCAGAAAATAAGCACACAGAGAAATAAAAATCTCTTTTGCAAGAGTGTCCTGGCCAAGATCAAGATGACAGCAACACAGTTCACATGGGTTTAACAGATAGCCCATCATAATCCATCTGTAGATGTATATACACACAAGCAAGTTAAATCAAATAAAAAATATATACAATGATAAAGGGGTATTAATATATGACTAAATCAGACACATCTACAACCTGATGTTTCTGTTTCCAATTCTTTCAAAATCTTTTAAAAATGCAATGACACCAGCTCTCTAAGATTCAACTTAATTTGCAAATTATTCCAGGTAGAGGGAGCAGCAAATTTAAATGCCTTTTCCCCCTAATTCAGTGCACACCACTGGAACAGATACCAAGAAAAATTCCTGGGACCGAAGGTTATAATTACCAATGTGTTTTTTACAGATGTAGGTATGAAGATATGAAGAAAGCATTCCCAGATAGAGATTCTTAAGACCATATAGATTAATAAATAAGAACATGGCAGTGTTTTAGTAAACAGTGGACAAAGCAGACTATTCAACCCAAGCATGCAACACACAATGATGAGTGTTTTTAAAATTTGTTACAAACCTTGAAAATTTGTTGTAAACCATGTCCAAAGCATGTAAACACTGAGAATATGCATGCATTTATATAACATTACCAAAGTCCAGTGCAGACATAAAAGTGGTGGCAACAAGCTTCTTTTTAGCCTCGAAAGAAAGGCAGGATGTAATTCTAAAATAAAAACACAGATTTACTTTCAATCTTTTCACTAGTTGCTGAACATGAGGGCCAAAGAAGAGAGCATCATCAATTAAAATCCAGAGATACCTGTACTGAGACACAAACTCAATCTTTGGGAAGTAGTAATTGAAAGAAGATTATAAGGAATTAATTTTGAATTAGAAAACAACAAGAATTTAAAGGGTTAGTTCACCCCAAAATGAAAATTCTTTCATTTATTACTTACCCTCATGCAGTTCCACACCCGTAAGACCTTCATTAATCTTCGGAACACAAATTAAGATATTTTAGTTCAAATCTGATGGCTCAGTGAGGCTTGCATAGCCAGCAATGACATTTCCTCTCTCAAGATCCATAAAGGTACTAAAAACATATTTAAATCGGTTCATGTGAGTACAGTGGTTCAATATTAATATTATAAAACGGCGAGAATATTTTTGGAGCGCCAAAAAAAAACAAAGTAACTTATTTAGTGATGGCCGATTTCAAAACACTGCTTCAGGAAGCTTCGGAGCACAAATGAATCAGTGTGTCCAATCATGATTCAGATCGCGTGTCAAACTGCCAACGGCTGAAATCAGGTGACTCTGGCGCTCCGAACAGCAGATTCAACACACTGATTCATTTGTGCTGGATTCGGATCCGTCAAGACATTGCGCTTCTACAGACAGCTCAACTTTTATGGTCTAACTCACTTACTATGGCATCATTTAGCTAAACAAAGACATCAAGAATCAGCGTCTGAATCTCTACAATGGTGACCATCAACAAAAAACATGATAAAACACAATCCAAAAAATTAACACAAAAACAACAGCAAAAATAAAGGCAGACAGTAAGAATTAAATAAAATAATCAGGCAATTCAGCTGCATAATTTATTCATGCCGCATTGACAATATACCCAGATTGATTTTGGACCCAGCATGCTTTGCAGCAAGAAGCTTTTGAATATCACCATAGTTGTTCATCAAAGTTCTCCATATTATATGGTTGTCATGACACTGGTGGATCTGTTGATGCTGGTTTAAGCTGGTCAAGTGCTGGTTCTAAGCATCTAGCTTCAGCTCAGGACCAGCTTAGGATCAGCACTTGGCCAGCTTAAACTAGGTCATGACCAGCCAAAAACCAGCATAAACCAGCTCAAACCAGCTTCCATGTTTCAAAACATTCCTATCCAGCATACAGGTGCTGGTCATATAATTAGAATATCATCAAAAAGTTGATTTATTTCACTAATTCCATTCAAAAATGTAAACGTATATTATATTCATTCATTACACACAGACTGATATATTTCAAATGTTTATTTCTTTTAATTTTGATGATTATAACTGACAACTAAGGAAAATCCCAAATTCAGTATCTCAGAAAATTAGAATATTACTTAAGACCAGTACAAAGAAAGGATTTTTAGAAATCTTGGCCAACTGAAAAGTATGAACATGAAAAGTATGAGCATGTACAGCACTCAATGCTTAGTTGGGGCTCCTTTTGCCTGAATTACTGCAGCAATGCGGCGTGGCATGGAGTCGATCAGTCTGTGGCACTGCTCAGGTGTTATGAGAGCCCAGGTTGCTCTGATAGTGGCCTTCAGCTCTTCTGCATTGTTGGGTCTGGCATATCGCATCTTCCTCTTCACAATACACCATAGATTTTCTATGGGGTTAAAGTCAGGCGAGTTTGCTGGCCAATTAAGAACAGGGATACCATGGTCCTTAAACCAGGTACTGGTAGCTTTGGCACTGTGTGCAGGCGCCAAGTTCTGTTGGAAAATGAAATCTGCATCTCCATAAAGTTGGTCAGCAGCAGGAAGCATGAAGTGCTCTAAAACTTCCCGGTATACAGCTGCGTTGACCTTGGACCTCAGAAAACACAGTGGACCAACACCAGCAGATGACATGGCACCCCAAACCATCACTGACTGTGGAAACTTTACACTGGACCTCAAGCAATGAGGATTGTGTGCCTCTCCTCTCTTCCTCCAGACTCTGACGCTGTCTGTTGTTCAAGAGTGGCTTGACACAAGGAATGCAACAGCTGAAACCCATGTCTTGCATATGTCTGTGTGTAGTGGTTCTTGAAGCACTGACTCCAGCTGCAGTCCACTCTTTGTGAATCTCCCCCACATTTTTGAATGGGTTTTGTTTCACAATCCTCTCCAGGGTGCGGTTATCCCTATTGCTTGTACACTTTTTTCTACCACATCTTTTTCTTCCCTTCGCCTCTCTATAAATGTGCTTGAACACAGAGCTCTGTGAACAGCCAGCCTCTTTTGCAATGACCTTTTGTGTCTTTCCCTCCTTGTGCAAGGTGTCAATGGTCGTCTTTTGGACAACTGTCAAGTCAGCAGTCTTCCCCATGATTGTGTAGCCTACAGAACTAGACTGAGAGACCATTTAAAGGCCTTTGCAGGTGTTTTGAGTTAATTAGCTGATTAGAGTGTGGCACCAGGTGTCTTCAATATTGAACCTTTTCACAATATTCTAATTTTCTGAGATACTGAAATTGGGATTTTCCTTAGCTGTCAGTTATAATCATCAAAATTAAAAGAAATAAACATTTGAAATATATCAGTCTGTGTGTAATGAATGAATATAATATACAAGCTTCACTTTTTGAATGGAATTAGTGAAATAAATCAACTTTTTGATGATATTCTAATTATATGACCAGCACCTGTATGTAGGTTTTTTTTTTCAACAGGATAATGGGTACACAACATAATCAGTATGAAGTTAATTATTAGTACAGTTTGACCACTCCGTGATTTACCTTGAAGTTTTTGAGGTACAATACTGATTTTTGCTGTCTTGTCTTGTAACACTCCAGAAAAAAATGTGTGTTCATTGCTCATTGCTTCTACCTTCAGTTAAACTGCTAACAGTAATTGTAAATTAATTGTCTAATTTATTACATTATTAGCTAACTGCATTCTCTAAATTGTAATGTTGACATGCATTCTCTGTAAAGCTGCTTTGAAACGGTATGTATCATGAAAAGTGTTATACAAATAAATGTGAATTGAATTGAATTGAAAGTTAATTTCCCGTGGTTGTTGCCCGAATCTGTTTTGCTGTTGTTCCCGCCCACTGAATGCCGGGTCTGGACTGAATCTGTATTAGAGCAGTAAAAGGATGTGACAGTAACGTGGATTTGCCTGTTTGTAAATGGATGCTGCACAGTCACCTGCTGTCTGGGAATTTTATACATTTCATCCCCTTGGAATTATAAGGATATCTGTGTTCTGAGCAGTTTTGAGATATCGAGCTTCAAAGTTTTGGCATTCCATATAGCAAAAATTATATAAGGAACAAGATTGTTTTTTATGACATTTATTTCATATTTTAAATGATTTGTTTGTTTGTTTGTTTGTTCAAGTTAAGCATAAAAGGCAGTGCTAAATATTTTGTCCAGTGCAAATGTTAAATTTAGGTAGGAATATGATGGATAATTTAACATATTATTGCAAGAACCATTTAGGTTTGTTTCCTTTTATTTACACAGAAAATAGCTACTGTAATACATCTGAGCAGGACTTTAATCCACAGAAAAAGGGACTTTCTCTCTAGACATCAGTATGGCTAAAATATCATGCTAACTTTTATTGTTGTAATTAAGACCCCATCAATTAAATTATTAAATTTGTCCTTTAAGGCTTAATATTGTAAAATTTAAGACAGTTTTCTTGCAGTCTGTTTAGTCTTAAAATGTTTAATTTTGCCTATGAGAAATGACCATCATTGGCAGAATTCCACAATTAGGGAGTGTTACGACCCACTCGTTATAAGCCGCAACATAAAAGAGGGCTTAGACCACAAAATCAAATTTTCCAAAAAAGATTTATTAAGTTCAACCAATTATACAAGCAAAAATAATGAACAGAATATCTAGGGGTATATCAGAAACAAAACAAAAGAATAACAAAAGAATTATGCTACATGCACCAAGTCAACACAAATAAAATGAGTCACCCCTGAGGAATGTTCCCCAGAGAGTGCTTCCTCTCTGGGAATACAACACCATCTTTATACGGTTCATAATTAATGGGTGTGAACCAATTAGAAGCCCCGCATCCTGCACCAATAGGTTTAATAGGCTGGGGGACGTCACACCTCCCATTCCAAAAGGAGGTTCCCTAAAGAACCGACAAAAGAGAAAACAAAACCATTTGCAGTGCAAACAGAAATTTAAATTACAACAATACTTATCTCCGTAATCCCACTCCACTTCACTCCCGGAATCCTGGGCCCTAGGACATTAGAGAGAAGAAATAGAGAGAACAGAAGAAAGGATGGAGGGAAAAAAAAAATATTGGAAAAGAGAGAGAAGAGAGAGGAAAGAAGATTTCCGACACTACTGGGATATCTTACGCACGAGATAGAGCATCGACTATCAAGTTATCCTTGCCACAGATGTGTTTAATCTGCAAATGAAAAGGTTGCAGAGTTAGACTCCATCTCAGAATTCTTTGGTTCTTACCATGCATTCGATCTAAAAATGTTAATGGGTTGTGGTCTGTGTATACTACAATGGGACCACAGACTGGACTCAAGTAGACCTCGAAGTGTTGAACAGCTAAAACGAGGGCTAAAGCCTCTTTCTCCACGGTAGAATACATGGTGACGATTGAACTTTTTTGAAAAATAACTGACCGGATGCTCAATCCCATTTACATCTTGCGAAAGAACAGCGCAGCGCCGTAAGTGCTAGCATCGATAGCAAGGAAAAAAGGTTTTTCAAACTGAGGCGACTTCAGCACAGGAGCATTGGCTAAGAGGGACTTAGCATTTTCAAAGGCACACTGACACTGTTGTGACCATGTGAAAGGTGTCTTTGGGCTCAACAAATCGGTCAAAGGGGAAACAACAGTCGCAAAGTTCCGACAAAAGCCTCTGTAGTAACATACCATCCCAAGAAAGCGTCGTAACTCGCGACGGGTAGCTGGAACAGGAAAACTACAGATAGCGTCAACTTTAGCGCTGATGGATTTCACACACCCCCGGCCAACCACCTTACCCAAATAGATCACAGTGGCCTTGACAAATTCACATTTGGCAAGATTTATAGTCAAGTTAGCCTTAGCCAAACACTCAAAAAGCTCTCTAATTTGTGCCAGATGTTCTAACCATGAAGAACTGTACAAAACGATATCATCCAGGTAAGCTTCACATCCCCTCAAACCAGACAACACTCGATTTACTAACCGCTGAAAAGTAGCAGGAGCATTTCGAACTCCAAAAGGCATAACGGTGTACTGTAGAAAGCTATCAGGTGTAATAAAAGCAGATAGTTCTTTGGCACGTGAGGTCAAGGGCACCTGCCAATAGCCTTTTAGAAGATCGAATTTACTAACAAACTGAGCAGAGCCCAAACGATCTACACAGTCATCGATTCTGGGAAGAGGGAAACAATCAGGTTTTGTCAAAGAGTTAAGCTTCCTGTAGTCAGTACAGAAACGATAGGAATGATCAGATTTACTCTCCAAAATGCAGGGAGAGCTCCAAGAACTGAAACTAGGTTCTGCTAAATTATGAGCAAGTAAATAATCCACCTCTTTCTGAAGAAACTTCCTTTTTAGAGGATTTGCACGGTATGGATGTTGTTTTACGGGTTGAGCCATCAATGTCATGTTCAATGACATGAGTTTGGGTAGGAACATCAGAAAAGAGTGAGGGGAATGAACTGGTCTTCTCTGGTTCACACAAATGAGACAGATAACCGGCTAAATTAGCTAGAGCCTCAGAATTGTTGAGGTGCCCTTCCACTTCTCCCCGAGAAGGACCTTTAATCTCCTCCGGATCGTCAACCACATCTACGGATACTGTAGAGACACTCGGATCTAGAAGTTCAGTAGTTGTCACAACAGCAATAGACAAAGAAGGTACATGAGTCACATATGATTTTAATAAATTAACATGATAAACCTGTACTTTCTTTCTACGATCAGGCGTGTTTAAAAGATAGTTGTTGTTAGGATAACACTTCGCTATCGTATAAGGTCCAGTGAACCTAGCCTGAAATGGACTACTCAGAACAGGTAGCAAAGCGGGCACTTTATCTCCTACTTGAAAATTCCTGGACTTAACATTATGATCATACAACCTCTGCATCTTTCCTTGAGACTTACCTAATTTTCTTAGAGCAATATTTCTGGCTTCATAAAGTCTATAACGAAAGTTACTCACGTAGTCTAGGACGTTCTCAGGTGGATTAGATGTTTTCCATGCATCTGCCAAGACAGCAATAGGGCCCCTGACAGTATGTCCAAACACTAACTCATTAGGACTAAAACCTGTGCTCTCTTGAACAACCTCACAAACAGCTAACAGCATCCAAGGAAGTCCATCCTCCCAGTCACAATCAAGTTCAACACAATACGATCTCAAAAGTGACTTAAGAGTCTGATGGAATCTTTCCAGCCCTCCCTGACTCTGAGGGTGATAGGCACTCGAGATGTTGTGTTTAACTTTGAGTTGTTGCATGGCTTTAGAAAATTGTCTGGACATAAAATTTGAGCCCTGATCAGACTGAATGGTTTTTGGGATGCCAAAGATAGACAAAAAACTTGTTAAAGCCTTTAAAATTGATTTAGTTGTAATCGATCTCAATGGATAAGCTGCAGGATAACATGTAGACTGGCACATTACAGTAAGTAAATAAGCATGCCCAGCTTTAGATCGTGGTAGAGGACCAACACAGTCGACAATCAAGTGTTCAAAAGGAGTGATGACATCTGCGTGCTGTGCTGATATTAATTCTTCTCGAGTCACACTATAAAGTGAAGATAAAGGACAAGTGTTAACATGGTCATCACACATAAATGGACTTTCAGACATTGAGTCAGGCTTATTCATCTTGTGTTCAGCATCAGACGGTAACTCATGCATAGGGTTCACACCTTTAACTTCAGTACACACAGTACTGGGTCCTGGTTGAGAGAAATTTACAGAAGCAAGAAAAGTATCAGTAAGAACATTTTCTGTTTCATCAAACATTTGTCTCTTGGCCATTGCTCGAGTTATTACACAAGCAGGAGATAAATTAGGACAGTTAGAAGATCCATTCAATTCATCCACAACAGGAACTACTATAGGTGGAACACCACAATCTGACTTCTCCCAAACATTCCCCCCAGCTAAGTCATTGGCAAGTATAAAAGTAACACCAGGGATAGGAAGCATTGCACGAACTCCTACAACCACGTCACCTGACACAAGTCTGGAATTAAGATGAATGCGGTGTAGATGAACATCCATGTAGTCCATTTCAAGCCCTCGAACCAACACATGAGACCCAGTGGCAGTATGTTCAGACAGAGGCAAAAGTCCTTCCAGCAAAAACAACTGTCCCGCCCCAGTATCACGAAGGATACGAACAGGAACCTTTTCATCAGAGTCAGGCAAGGAAACACTTCCATCAGTGAGAAATGGTCCAAAGTCACTGTTTTTAACTTTCTCCTTTACAGTGACATTCACCTGCCCAATCTGCTTGTTAGGACTATGGTTTACACTTGACGTAGAAATTTTTTGAGAACAGCACAGTCTGAGATTTTATGTCCTGGCTTTCTACAATAAAAGCAAACCATCTCACCTTTTGTGCTTGTTACCGAAGTATTGTCAACAAAATTTGACACAACATTCGGCCGTGCAACCACCTTTCTATTTTTAACAGAGATGCTCAACTTTGACCTAGTCAGCTCATTTAAATGAACAGAACCTTGATGAGTAAGGACAAATTCATCTGCCATTAGAGCAGCATCAGACAATTTAGTCACTTTGTGTTCATTGAGATACATAGCAACAGCACTTGGAACACAATTTTTGAACTCTTCTAGAAGAATTAGCTCTCTAAGCTGTTCTTTTGTTGTAATTTTTACAGAAGAACACCAGCGATCAAACAGGTTCTATTTCTCTCTAGCAAACTCAAGATAAGTGCACTTCTCAAATTTAACATGACTCCTAAATTTCTGGCGGTATGCCTCAGGTGCCAATTCATAAACATGCAAAATAGCAGACTTAACGATTTCATAATTACCACTTTGTTCAATAGTCAGCGCTGAATACACCTCTTGTGCTCGCCCCACTAAAACACACTGCAACAGTAAGGTCCAAAATTCTTTTGGCCATTTCAACGACTCTGCAACGCGTTTTAAAATGTTGGAAATACTTCTCCACTTCCTTCTCTAAAAACAGCGGCACTAATCGAATGTTTTTATAAACGTCAAACACAGGTGCAGCGTGCACGAATTCATCAGATGAAGCTTGAACAGGAATTTCAACTGCTTTTGCAGTTCTAACTCAAGTTTCTTTAACTGAAACTCTCGTTCTTGTCTCTCTTTTCAAATTGTAACTCAATTTTACGCATCTCCAATTGCTGTTGTAATTTCTTAAACTCAAAATCCTTTTCTAACTCCTTCTCTTTCAGTGCACATGCATCACGCTCGGCACGAAGTTTTTCCGCATCAACACATAACCGTTTCTCTTGCAAAGACATCTCACTGAACTTTGCATTTTGATCGGCATCATAAAGAGGAGAGGTTAAACCTAACCCTAACCCATCAGGATTAATAGCTTGAGCTCTTACCTCTAAAACACCCAACTCATAAAGTGCGTCTTTCACATCTTTCATCAGCGTCTCTTTGAGCTTCTTATCAACACCATTTTTATACGGTTCATAATTAATGGGTGTGAACCAATTAGAAGCCCCGCATCCTGCACCAATAGGTTTAATAGGCTGGGGGACGTCACAGGAGTAAGGCAAAATATGTAAATTAGTTAGCAGTCAGTCACCCTTACAAAGAGAACAAGCTAGCCGGTTAATGAAGTAACTGTGGTGAAGGTGTTGTAGAGTACTTGGGAGATTCCAGGAAGAGAAAGGGAAAAGAGTTTGAGTTGTGAGTGAGATGATCAGATATACAGCTGGCATCTCACTTTGTTGCTTGACAATAAAGTTAGAGTCGAATCTCCAGGTCCCAGTTTTGAGAGTTTTCTTTGAGTTCAGAACTGAAGGGACATCGAATTTGCCACAACACTATTTCATTTGTATTTGTTGAATTTACCTTTTGGGCGTGTTATTAAAAACTTTTAGCCTTACCTTCTTTGTCATCACCTGCTTCTACAACAATGCGTGACAATGACACTGTTATCATCGCTCACCTTATCATTGAAGTCCTGAAAAAATCAAGCATTATTAATCATGGAATAAATGCTTTTTATGGGTACATTTTTGTGGCTTTTTTCCCCAGGCACCTTTATCACCGTTTGTGCATCCCTGCTCAAAGTATTTTACATGACACAACACATACTAAAGGGACTAACCAAATTAACCGATTTAAAGACATAACATGGATAACATCACATACCTGTATCTAATTAGAAATAAATGTTTTTATGAACATTTTTGTGGTTTTCTCACTCTCTGACACCTGTAGTAAAAGATGAGCAAAGAGAACAAACGATATACAACTCATTTGTGCAATCTTTCGTTCAGAGCTTTAGATGCAATTTGTTAAAATTTCATAATACTATAGGCTATATAGTACTTGTATAATACTTTATAGTATTTGAATGACATTTCTTCTCATGATTACCTTTGACTCTAATGGACATAAAACACTAGCTCTCCTCAGCACTGCTTGCCGCCAATTGAGAAAATATAAAGCACTCCAGGAATTCATGTGTGTCTTAAAAGCCCAGTACATTATATCTTCTACCCACTCATACTGAACTCTTCAATGTGAAGAAAAAGGTATGTAGGATTTGAAATAAAATTCATTGAATGATTAAAGAGAACAAATATATATATATTTTATTTGAACATATAAGGAAATGTGTGAAAATGACAACAAAGACAATCATCTGTCATATATGCTTTTATCCATACAAAGATTTTACACATAACAGCTTCAGTTCTTGTGGAGTAACCTGAGGTTGTGTGTTGATAGACATGTTGCAAGGTTTACAAGAGTTTACATACACAAAAGTACATTTTCTATTACAAGTTTTTTTTTAAATATCGTTCATTGAGACAGTTTTCATTTATTTTAACTAACTGTATTTGGGTTAAATTTTAACAGTGTTGATGCGAGTGAATCAGATGTGACCGCAGCAACCTTTATTTATGTTTCTTTCTCTCTGAAACATTAGCAGTAAATGACATAAGATCCTGATAAATGCGTGTTTCAGTTTGAATCAAATGTGATTTATTCATCAATTCCACACAGAAACAGTTCATGACACTTCATGAAAAGTGAAAGTGCATTACAGGCGAAAGTGCAGAAACTCTTTTAAATACTAGACAGAGACAGACAGAGAGAGATTATCACAGTGTGCCATTCAGCTGATGATGTCATCAGTGCAGCAGCTGCAGTGTTGTCATGGTAACAGCCAATAGGAGCAGCTGCAGACAGACCGGTGCCCAAACTGGGGATGCAGCGGCTGCAGAGAGACACGCAGATATTGAGATGTGATCACGTCAAACCGTGCAAATTATTATTATTGTTATACCGTGTTCTCAGATTGTTAATGTTAACAACATCAGCATTGTGTGACTATGTGTATTTAGTGTGTATGTAACGACTTTGTTCTTTTGAACACATGGGAAGGAAATGCTGCTTTATCCACTAATGTTTTATGCCATATTGCAGATTTGCGCAGGAGTTAAATTCGCAGTTTTGGGTGTGTTCCCTGACAGCAACATAGTGTCGGCCCAGATCCGGTCAACATGTAATCCACATGTACCAGATGTGGGCCGGTTGGTGAGCGCGTGAGGGTTACCTGTGGTGGCGGCGACTGACGGGCCTTTAGTGGTGCTGGTCGCGTTGGCCGCGGTGGCCGCAGTGGTCGCGGTGGTGTCAGAGGCGTTCCTGCCGCCCGTCAGGCCGATCTGCAGCGTCTCGAGATCCGACTGCGGCTGAAGCCTGATCCACTCCTGTACCTGTGCTGTGCTTTCATACGTCTTCAGATCTCCTACGTTCACCCCCAGCAGACTCTTCACATCAGTCACTTTCAGCACCTACACAAACACATCCATTTTATCACGATTAATTACTTTTTAAATACATCATATTTCTATGAATTTTCAATGACACTGAAATATTAAAGTTGAGAGCTTCATTTGCTTTCTCAAGTGTGTACATGTGAAGTGTGAAGTGTGTAAAAGTGCATTAATGTGAATGTTTTCTGATGCACTGGTGATTTTAGTGACACACCATCATCAGACATGAATCACAGACTCACGTTGATGACGCTCTGCTGCAGACTTATGAAGGTCGGCACGTCCATATTCACAGCGGAGTTCGCAAGTTTACTAATGAATGTCGAATCAGCACCACCTGCACACACACACACACACACACTCAAGTTCAGCCTGACAGCAGCAGTGTGACGTCTATGTGTGTCTATGTGAATGTGTCGTTACCGAGGTAGTTCTGCAGCAGCTGGTACGTCGGGATGCTGACGGTGTTTGTACTGCGTGTGTTTTTTGTGCTGAATGCGTTCAGAGCGATACTGAACAGAATCGACTTCTTCTCTGAGCTGCAGTTGGTCAAAGAGAGAGCAGAAGCTCGCCTGAAACACACACACATACACACACACACACACACACACACACACACACACACACACACACACACACACACACACACACACACACACACAAACACATACACACACATATGAGTCTACAGGTTTAACCTACATTTGTGCAAAAGTCCCCCCACAGCCCAAAACCTGAAATCATCCACATTGTGGAGATCAACCAACAGTCTCCATGAAGAAAAAGGATGATTAAAAACACTAAATAATGATTTAATATGCAAAAACTCTAAAAGGTTTCTGTGACAGTTTCAGGGATGGAATATATTATTAACACAACAACAGAACTCCCAACAAAGATACAAAAACAAAGATGTAGTTATATACTTATCTTTGTTAAGTTTTATACTATTGGAGTGAGGACAATATAAGAAAAGTGTCCATTAGGCCAGTTCTCACTTTCTGAGAGGGTGTGTGTGTGTGTGAGTGTGTGTGTGTGTGTGTGTGTGTGTGTGTGTGTGTGTGTGTGTGTGTGTGTGCGTGTGTGTGTGTGTGTGTGTGTACTCACTCCAAGCTGGCGGCCGTGATGTTGCTCAGCACACTCGTGGTCAGCGCACACAGGTTCGTTCCTCCCAGCGCGTTCATCTCATTAGTGCCGAGAGTGTTTCCACTCACACTGAGATACTTACTGACCAGCAGCTGGACCTGAGAGAGAGAATCACACACACACTGTGAAGAACCAGCAGAACCAGACCGACTTCATGACGTTTGGTCCTGCTGAAGCCCAAAGTATACTTCAGCTTTTATGTGTACTCTAGTGTTTGCATACAGGGAGCCTGAAAATCAGTTTCATCATCAGTGTGGTACACACACAGCCAGATTTATTTGCACTAATTAGTTTGTCCACAAGGTGGCCCAGTCATTGTTTCACAGTCGAAAAAGAACCTAATTAGATGGAACAACAGCAAACTATTGGAAATTCAATGTTTATAATAGTATGAAAACGTGTGTTCAAAGTTATGGTCTTTAATAATGTTCTCAAAAATGTATTTCTAAATCACATTGTCATAACATAATGTTACCAAAACGTTCTTAGAACATATTAGCTGGGATGATTCACACACACACACACACACACACACACACACACACACACACACTGTACCATTTCGGCGTTCCAGTCTCCGTTGCGTGTGTTCATCAGGGACGCGAGTGTGTCGATCTTCTTCACGTTCCACTTTCTGACATCATCAGGTGTGGCTGCGCGGGAGGTGGAGCCTAAAACCTGCAGCACCTCGTCAGGCAGTCCGTCGGGATACGCCTGTGGGGGGCGGGAAACACATGGCGTCTCTATGGCAACCCTGTGATTGACAGCGCAGTCACAGCAGGGTTCAGGTGTGTGTCGTTACCTGGTAGAGTTTGTCCAGCACGATCCGCTGGTAGCTCCTGTCGTACACTCGGTCAGTGATGGCCTCCAGGTTGTCCTTCAGCGTTTGGACGATCAAACAGGCGTTAAACTGCGTCACGTCGTAGGCAAACGGAAACATGTCGCTGTAAACCTGAACCTGCGTTATTTCTGCTTCAGTACACTTCGTTTCTACAGGAGATGAGAGAAGAACACGCGAATGAAAGCTTCAGAAATATTACTGTTGTGATTATAGTAAAGTTGGGTCAGTGTGATCATTTCAAAGTAAAAGTGCAAACCAAGAGACTACACGACCCTCGTATAACAGACGCTTGTGTTTATGTCCTGTTGTTTTTGCTTGGTGAATATTGTAATAATGTTTTTGTGGGATTTCTCACCAGCGGATCTCTTGATTCTGACTCGTGAGATTTTGTTGACCTCGTTCATCATGTTGAGGATCTTCATCTCTGAAGCCTTGTTGGTATTCCTCAGGTCACGGATAAACGTCTTGAGAAACCTCTGCTTGATTTCCTAACACACACACAGAGTTATCAGTGAAATTCACAAACAGCCGCGTGTTTCTCCAGACGCTCTCGTACCTGTTTGAATTTGCTCCATATGTTGGCGGTAACGTACAGCGGAAGGATCCCCAGGTTCTCCAGAGTGGTTCTGTTCCAGCTGTTTGAAGATCTGAGAGGAACATCTCACATCAGTCTGTGCTCATGCATTGATTTGTGTGTGTGTGATGTGTGAGTGAGTGAGTTTGTACCCATAGACCGTGTTTCCTCTGAGTAGGACGCTCTCGACCGCAGAGATCTGCTGAGCCGATAGATCCGGACACTGTTTGAGCTTCTCCAGCAGGTACGGGTCCGAGTTCTGAATGTAGTCGGTGCTCAGGAAGCAGCACATGCTGCCCAGAACATCCATCTGCTCCTGAGTGACGTTGAACCCGGAGATTCCCTGAAAGACATGATTTTACATGCAATTCAAATACATAAATTTTACATTTTGACCTAAATATTTTTGAAGTCTATGAATGAATATGGAAAGCTCAAATATGAGGTTGTGTGTCATGTGATTCGTGCGTGTTTGCGCTCACCAGACACTCTGTGGCGCTGTTGAACAGGATTTGTTTCTTGAAGGACAGAGTGCTGGACAGCACTGAGAAGTCGGCCTTTCCCAGCGAAGCAAAGTACGAGCGGCAGAGAGATCTGTCAATCATAGAGTAACTGCAACACAAACAAACAGAGCGACAGCTGTGTGAGGAGCCAGTCTTCACGAACTCCTCCATGAGCACAAATAATCCTGCCGACGTACTTGTAGTAGATGAGCACTTCGGGAGGGTACTGCGAGAAGGCGTTCAGGTCAGCGCTCTTGATGTAGTTGTACATGCAGGTCAGCTGAAGGACAATCATACACACACATCAACACATCAGGTGAGGTCATTTCTGAAAACCTGATACACATTTTGTTCCTTTATAAACGCTTCATGAGTCTCTGACTGTAAATGACAACATTTGTTTATCAGTGTTCACCTGAGACTCCTGCAGGACGAGCGTCTGGTTGACTCGCCGCCGGCAGCCGCGGATCAGACTCATGACTTTACTGGTGCTGAAGCTCTGGATTCGTGAACAGGTGAAACCCTGCAGCACCTGGAAAGACATGCTACACAAACACCAACATATGGTCAAAACTAAAACCTCACCAGCCAGCCTGACTAATGATGGTAATAATAACTGTCTTCACTCACGCGTCTGGGTCACTGAACTCCGCGGCGACGCTTTCAAAGAGCAAAACGGCCTGAGAGGAAGAGAATTTCATGTCATTTACGTTTCTAATAGAAAATAACATGCACTCTTAGAAAAAACGGTTCAGTGGGGTTCTGTTATATCCTGAGGAATGTGTAAAAGAGGACCTGTTGTGCTCTTGTCCATGTTCATCATTCTTTAGTGTGTAATGCTGCTGTCTGAGCATGAAAAAGCTCTGCAAAGTGCCTCCACTGGGAGTTATTCTCTATATATTTCTGAACTCCCTGAAACACCTCCATAGTAGTCTTGAGTTTTCTTCCAGGAACAAACACGTCACAATATTCCTCTTTTAAATAAGGGAGAGCCCCTTTTCACAAGATGTAATAAAGTCTCTGGTGTCTCCAGAATGTGTGTGTGAAGTTTCAGCTCAAAATCCCCCACAGATCATTTATTATAGCTTGTCAAATTTACCTCTATTTGGGTGTGAGCAAAAACACGCCGTTTTTGTGTGTGTCCCTTTAAATGCAAATGAGCTGCTGCTCCAGAAGAGGGCGGAGCTTTAACAGCTCAACAACAACAAAGCTGGAGAATCTCACGCAGCCAAAATGAGGAAAGTGTTCAGCCTTACATTGTTCAAACCGGAGTCGACACTGATGGAGAGACTCAGGAAGAAGTTACAACTTTTAGACGTTTCTGAATGGTTAGTGGATAAATTGATGTAGTTGCTGTGGAGTTGATTCAACTCATCCACTAGCATGTGCCGTCATGTTCATCTTTTGTGTTGAATTGACCCTCGTTTGTGAAGCAGTCCGGCGTAAAATGAACAACACTCGACTACAACAACTCTTCCTCTTCTATAAAGCAACCAAACATGGCCCCGCCCCCTTTGTTGTGCGTTTATGTAAATTTTAGGGTTTGTGATGTCACCAACCCAGGAAGAAGCTCATTGTAGTCCCTACAAGCTGTTTGTTGTAGTCCTTAAAGAATTCTTTACAAGACAAAAAACTTCCCTTGCTTCTCTTTCACTTTGAGTGTCGTAACTTTGCAGATGTTGTTTATGATCAAACCAACATTACACACTAACTAAAGTTAAAAAAGTGAAATCATAATCAACCATCCCTTTAAATAATTAATATGCAAAATAAAGGAGCGGGGTCTGGTTGAGTTAGTTAGTGGTGTGTTGAAACTGGCGGTTACGTTAAGGGGTGGGACATTTCCCAAACACGCACAAGGCGCTTGGCCAATCACAACACACTGCTCCAGCCGAGCAATCAGAGCATTTGGTGCTTTTTTTAGAAGGAGGGGCTTCATAGAGACAGGAACTAAACAGGTATCTCTTCCCAGTCTGTCAGTAACGCTCTGTTTCCATCCAAAGTTGTGAATTTGACTTGGAATATTGCATAAAACAGTTGCAAATAAAGCACTGTTTCCATCCAGTGAGTCAAAGAGAACAAATTATGATATCCCAAACTTGCATAAAAATAGGAGGATGGAAACATAGCTAATGACAAATATGGGAAAAGTAATGTGTATTTAAACATTCAAGCATGAAAACAGCATAATAGGTGCTCTTTAAATAATTGCACAATTCTTTCATGTCTAATGGCATGTTTATGAGCTGTTTAATTCATAAAACGTTTTTTTTTTTTTTTTTTAAACAAAATTAATTAGTTAAAACTAATTCCATAAAATGATGCCTTGATGGGAACCCATAAAGTGCTCTACAGATGAAGCTCCTGACAGAACTCTTTTTCTTGTAAGAGTGATTTCTCAGCCTGACGCACCTGCTCGTGTTTCCATTTCTTCTGATTGATCATCTCCACGGATGAGGACGACACGCCCAGCAGGAAGTTGCGTGGGATCTCCGTCGCCATCAGGTCAGGAACGTTTGTGATGACGCCGTCAGACGAGCTGTTCACGGCAATGATCTAAAGAGAGACAGAGAGAGGCGTCACGAGACAAACCTGAGATGTACTTGTGTGTGTGTGTGTGTGTGTGTGTGTGTGTGTGTGTTACCTGGCTGACGATGTTCTGTTGGACAATAATGGATGCGCCGGTGACACTGGCCAAGAACGATTGGGATTTCACAGCCTGAAGCCACACATTTCCTGAGATTACGTTGATGATTGATGTTTGAACACCAATAATCAATGAACCCAAATTCTCCAGACTGTCCGCACTATTAATCTGCCGTAGACAGAGACACAGGTGTGTGTTAGTACATCTAAACTCATACAACAGTCATCCTGTCTGTATGTTTGAGTCACTGAATCATCGATTAACTGTATGAGAAACTGAATTTGTTCAACAACACTGATCCACTCAGGAATGAAACACCACTACTGAGTTCCTCTGAGCCACAGTTATGTCAGCGTTGGTTTGAAGCGTCGCTGGCGGTTTGTACCTGGAAATCTCCAGATGACAGCAGGGTCTGTATGATCATCATGGCCTGATCGAGGTTCCAGCCCTGTACCTGACTGAGCACAGACAGCGAGTTGAGCAGCACGTTCCCTCCGGCGCTGCTGATCTGAGCTGTGCTCAAACCCGTGCACGACTGACCCAGATCCTGAATGGTGTTCACCGTCAGAACCTCCGCGCTGCTCGCCACAGCTGCCAACACCTGCGCACACACACATTTAGCTTGTAAAGAGCTTATTTCAGAAGACACACACACACACACTCCTGTACATACGTCGGGTTGGATGTTGGTGCAGCTCTCATGGATGCTGGAAGAGACGTTCTTCACCTCCTCTGGAGTCAACTGAATGAAGGAGCTCGCAGGAGCCAAGCAGCGGAACTTCACAGGCAGACTACAGACACGCAAACACCACATTAAAGCTATTCATCGGGGCGTCTTTTGTAGCTTCAAATCTCACATTTCTGCTGAAACAACAGCTGCAACCAGCCTTCGTTGGTTTGCTGGTCTAAGCTGGTTTAGATGGTCTCACAGACAAGTGGCCAAAACTTCTCTAAAACCATCAAACCAGAGCAGTCTTTTCAGCAGAGGGATATTTCAAATGGTACACTCTTAAATATAAAGGTTCTTTATTGGCATTGATGGTTCCACGAAGAACTTTAACATCAATGGAATCTTTCCATCGCACAAAAGGTTCTTTATAGTTGAAAAAGTTTCTTCACACAAAGAAAATAAATGGTTATTTTAAGAACTAATCACTGAAAGGTTCTTTGAGGAGCCCAAAATGGTTCTTCTGTGGCACTGTTCCTTTAGGAACCTTTATTTTCAAGAATGTAGTTTAGTGAGATGCGATTAAGGTTAGTTATTATTGGTGTCTCTCACTAGTAGGCGCTGAAGGACGGATTCTGCTCGAACAGTGCAGTCACGTAGAAGTCCATGACATCATCAGGAACGCTGATCTGGCTAAAGAGCTGCAGGTTCTCCAGGTTCACCATGAATGGCTGAAAAAGAAACACGTCATTGAGTTCCGAAAAGGAAAACAGTCATACAGGTTTGGAAAGACACAAGTGAATAAATGAGGACAGCGTTTTGAACTGGTAGAGTGTTGTCACACCTGAATCGAGCCAAAGAGAAGCAGGTCGTCCAGAGTGATGAAGCTCAAGAAGACGGAGATGTAGTCTACGAACCAGGCGGTGGAGTTGAGATCGGGGTTCGAGGTGTTATAACATTTAGGAGCTGAAGCTGAGGAACACATGACAAACACGGTTCACCAACGAATCCTCTTTATTACTAGACAGCAGAATCAATCATGCAATCCATCAACAGTAACTCACAGGTGTTCAGGTAGACCAGGATGGTATTGTAGACGTCACTCTGAGAAAACTCTACTGTGCTGAAGTTGTATTTAGACATTACTGAAACACTAAACAGAGAAACACAGAGAATCTGTAATCAGCAGATTTATTTTAGGGTGAAATAGTTCTGATGAGATCTTTCCTTCATCAGCAAGCAAAGTTATGATGACACGCTAAGCGTGCGATTTTAAGACAGATGGCTTAGCAGAGCATGAGAGACCAATCTAATCAAAGTCACTTTTAGACAAGTCATTTCACTCGGCGGCCATCTTTGAAACGGCATCTCTTGGGCATTCAACTAGTGTAGCTCCTATCTCTCTGAATGTGGAAACATCAAATTCTCCAAAGATGTTCGCCAAGCTTTCGATTAAACTTCATATTTGAAATCACCAATAAAATCTTACAATATCTGTCTTGTAATTTTTTTTCTAAACGCTAAAATCATAAAAAAAAAACTGTATTTTTCAGGCTGGATCAGGCTAATGCGCATGTGCAGTTCTAAATGCGCGTCTCTTGCGTCTCATTTCGGAGGCGTGCGTTTGACTGTTTCTATCAGAACCGGAGCTTCTAACAGCTGCTGCAGTGACGCAATGACTTTTTTTTTTACATATTCCGCCATATTGCGCATTGCGCTTTCTCCCATTCAAAACAATTCAAGTGATGTGTCTTGTGTTATTTTATAGTCTTTGATCTAATCTTGAATCAACCTCCATGATCTGTATGAGTGAATGTGATGATAATCATTTAATTTGGTCTAATAGTCAAGTCACCTTTATTTATATGGCGCTTTTTACAATGCAGATTGTGTCAAAGCAGCTTTACATTGATAACTGGTGCATAAATTTTGGCTGCACAGCAGCTCTTCAAGAATAGTGTCAATGCAGGCAGATCAAAGCACTGTTGAATAAATGTCAAGAAAACTGTTGAATATCAAATGTCAAGTCAAATGTCAAGTGTCCCCAACTAAGCAAGCCAAAGGCGACAGCGGCAAGGAACCCAAACTCCAACAGGTGACATCAGGTGGCAAACAAGTGTTAAAATGGAGAAAAAAAAAAACATTCGGTAATAGTCTGTGTTCATTTCATCGTGTTTATGTAGCGTGTGTTTTATGTTTAGGGTTCGAGATGATCAAAGATTGTGTGCAGTTGCATGTGAGGGGTGTTATGAGTTCTCGGTAAAACAGAATTCGGTACGTGTGCAATGTGATGTTCATGTGCATAATGTGCGAGAATGATGTGCATTTTCGTATAGTAGTATTTCAATTCACGTGATGAAAATGCTGACGGTGGGTTTTGTGTTTATGTGTAGGGTGCCACTACCGTGTTTGTATTGTTTACAACATTTGGAATAATTTTAAATTTCGAAGAATTGACACTTTATTTTAGTTTGCTGAAATTTTCGTTTTAATATTCCTGTGAAATCTGAGTTTGGAGCTTATACTGTTATAATGACCCCTTGTGGTGAATTTGAGTATTACTATCTATGATGTTACTTGAGTGATGCTGAAT
Organism: Chanodichthys erythropterus; assembly: GCF_024489055.1. Lineage (NCBI taxonomy): Eukaryota > Metazoa > Chordata > Actinopteri > Cypriniformes > Xenocyprididae > Chanodichthys > Chanodichthys erythropterus. Next base: position 56,169,567 of record NC_090232.1, read on the forward strand.
TATTTGTGAAACTATTCATTTAAAATCGTGTAAGATCACAACAAAGAAACTCTGATTGAGTTGAACAAAATAAATTACACAAATATAAAACGTGATTCAGTGTCAATTGCATATATGTCGCCAGTTAACAAAAATAAATCAATGTAAATTTATTGAACAATTTTGTAGGTAATTTTATATTTAACAGTCTTTAAACAGATCTTAAAGGATTTGCTACCCTGTGGCTCCCTCTAGTGGGCAACAATGGTTCTGAATCACACTGATATAAATGGCTGACATACAGTATATTTTTTGAATGATAAGAATTTTTTTAATGGTTACTTTATGACTGATAATACATCCATATTAATGTCAAATCCACTGATTCGTGGTACCTTATTCCATGTTTTAACAGTTGAATTTTTTACCTAAGCAGTAATGATTGATTATTATATCACCTTTAGGCTTGTATCTGTTAATTGCTGCACAACACCGCTTCACTTATTATCATAATGTTGAAAACGTGCTACTCACAACTTCTTGAAGGAGAGACAGGAGGAATATTGCATGACGTCCGGACCGATGAACTGTGAGGTGAGCAGCGGCAGGTACTGAACGAGTCGAGAATCGAACCACTGATCCACCTCAGACTGGACCTGCACCTTCAGAACCTGAGGCCAGACGCAGGACAACACCTGCCGGCCCAAAGCCACGGACCCCAGCGGCTGCTGCGGGACACAGACACACAGACTCATTTGCTGCTCTGGCCATTTCACAGTAAATGAGAGTAATGCATATTCATTAAACATGACCAGCTGATAATAAGATATTATCTGACAAAACTATCTCAAATGAGTGTAAGATGTCCGTACCGTCTGTAAGTACTGGGGTGTCTTTGGGTAGTTTGTGAAGAGCTGGCAGATTTTGGTAACATCGTCCACGGCGTTCGGGCGGTTCAGGAGACTGCTGACCTCCACTGGAGACATCGACTCCATCAGCTGTGAGGCGACACACGCGTCAAACAACAGCAGAACACTCCATTCCTTCAACACTTGATTTATTCATTGGATGTGATCTGTAATCGGCAGATGGAGACGGCCTGACGTGTCTGACCTCTGGCACACGGGCGGGTGGCATCAGGGACAGGAAGGTGGTCAGATTCGGGAACTGGAAACTCTGGAAGGATGACGTCAGGAAAGCGTAGTAGCTCTGGTTGCCATAGCAGCGCAGCGGGGTGGGGCCTGTGGAGACAGAAGGATGAGTGGATGGAGTGATAAACACATGGATGCACGGAGGGACGGATGGACGGACACCTGTGAGAGAGCTGAGGATCTGCTGATAGATCTGATCTTGCGTTGCAGGCTGGAAGGTGGAGCTGGACGAGCTCAGCATCTGCACCCTGTAAGAACAAGCGTCAGTGAGGACTAGGGTTGCAAAGGGGCGGAAAGTTTCCACCGGAACTTAACCTGGGGAATTTTGGAAATGTTCCAATTTGGACACTTAACAGGAATTTATAGGAATTTATGGGAATTCATTAGAAATTTTGGGAAATTTATATAAATTTATAATATTTATATACAATTTATCATATAAAAACATAAATATAAACATTTTGTTTGGTCATAACATGAAATAACAGTTATTTATTTTTTGCTAATTTAGTAAATATGTTAAAATAAATATATTTTTATTGCAGCAATTGTTGTGTTATTTATTTCAGTGTCACATGATCCTTCAGAAATTAGTCTAATATGCTGATTTGGTACTCAGTTATTATCAATGTTAGAAACAGTTGTGCTGCGGAATATTTTTTTGGAACCTGTAACACTATTTTTCAGGATTCACTGATTAATAAAAAGTTAAAAAAGAACAGAATTTATTCAAAATAGAAATTTTGAATGGTGTGAATAAATGCTATTCTGTAACTTTTTATTCACCAAACAATCCTGAAAAAAGTATCATAGGTTATATAAAATATTAAGCAGCACAACCGTTTGAGAATGATTTCTGAAGGATCATGTGACACTGAAGACTGGAGTAATGATGCTGAAAATTCAGCTTTGATCACAGGAATAAATTGTATTTTTATGTATATCAAAATCGAAAACCATTATTTTAAATTGTAGTTATGTTTCACAATATTACTGTTTTTTCTGTATTTTTGATCAAATGTGCTGTTCTTTGCTTGTTCTTTATCTTGTTAATTGCATTAAATATGGTTGGTTTAAACAAACTTATGCTGCAAGATGTTTTTCAACTACATTTAAGTACCATCTTAAAGGCAAATTCCCTGTTTTTTCACATTAATTCCTGTTAATTCCCATATATTCCCATTGAAAGTTTCCCGTTTTGAAAATTCCCGGAATTGTGAGTGAGTTCACAGTGTGTGTCCGTGAGTCTTACGCCTGCTGGCTGATGGGACAGGGCCGCTGCTGGACGACGCTGAAGTAAGTCGTCACGTGCTGGACTGAAATGCTGGTTATGAACGGAGGCAGTATGTCCAGGATCCAGATCTTCAGATCATTATCTGATAACGTGGTCAGATTGGCCCGGCCAAACACCTGCGTCAGAAACGCGCCCTGCACTGGAGGAGGGAGAACGACGTCCTGCATCTGACAGACACAGACCACAGCCAATCAGAACACAGACAGACAATCTGGGCATGCAACCTAGTTTATACTGATTATGGGTTAATCAGCCAATGATTTCTATGAATAATAATTTAATTGGATAAAAAGCCAGATTTGATTTTCTTTATGTTATTAGGGGAAAAACACATTATTCCACATTCGTGCAGCACAAAAACACAGATAGTGATAAACAGAATTGGTTAGGGGTGTGTGTGTCACCTGTAGCGACTCCGAGAGAGATGTGAAGAAAGTGGTGAACTGTGTGTCCGGCACGTTGAGCAGCAGATGATCGACGGCGGCGGCGCTGGACAGGACTCCAGGAGTGCTGGAAACCTCCACTAACTGATTCAGGGTCAGCAGACTCAGAGTGTCCAACTGAACAGACACACACACACGGGTGAACACACGAGAACATCTATATGCTGAATGACTGTGTGTGTGTGTGTTCGTACCACACTGAAGCTGGGGTTGAGCATCTGCAGTTCGGTCACTGTTGTGAAGACAGAGAAACGCCCAAAGCTGCTGATCAGCCAATCAGAGCTGTTCTGAGAGACGCCCACACACCCTAAACACAGAGCAACACATCACAGCTGAGCCTTCGCCAGAAACCCGTGTGTTTATCTGTTCGTTTCTGAGAGCCCAACCTGCAGTGATGTTCTGAGAGAGGTAGACCTTGATGAAGTCAACGTAGACGTTAGCTTGAGTATCGTTGGACATGATGTCAAAACTCTGACCGAAGCTCTGGACACTGCGGAAGAGACGAAGTCTTAGAGCTGCAACGCCGCGTAACACGTGTGTGTGTGTGTGTGATGTAAACTCACACGATCCTGAAGGTGTCGCAGCTGAAGTCTCTGGTGGAGAGACAGGACAGGAACGCCTCGGAGGCGTACGGTAAAAACGGGCGGAGCCTGGAGCCAAACCAGCGCTGGACGAAGGAAGCGTCTCTCAGGTTGGTGGAGCTGAAGGAACTCAGAGTGACCTCTCCAATCATATCCAAGAATGACACCGAGGGGAGGGACTTATTCAGCCTCTGACAGAGACAAACACAGTTCATGCTATTTGTTAGTATTACTTCATAACATACACTGTTGCCATTCTCCACAGACATCTCGATTTTGGATGGAAGGCCAAAACATGGAGAATATATGGGTTTCAGGTCTATCTGGATTCATGTGGAAGCATCCTGATCTGGACTGAAGACTGAGGCGAGTGTGTTGTCGTGTACCGTGTTGGCGAGCAGGTCGAGCGCTGGACCCAGCACAGGGTTGACCTTCTGCGTGAAGAGCTTCCACGTCTCAATGGACACGTCTCCGTTCAGACTGAGACTGCATAACAACACCGTCACCAGATCCTGCGCGCTCAGAACTGTCAGCTGAACACAACACACACACAAACACATGTTTACAGAGAGAGAGAGAGTGTGTGTTCACAGGTCTGTGTGTACGGAAGCGTTCGTGTACCTCTGCACAAGCGTACTGTGTGACGCTGAACTGACAGAGCCGACTGCCGTCATGAGACGAGGCGAGATACGCCGAGAGACCAGAGCTGTAACACACGCACTGATGAGTACCACAGATATGCCTCAAACGACCAATCACAACACAGATACTCCAGTCACCGCCAATCAGAAGATAGATGTGCCTCATTTCCCGGATAACAGGGAACATTCTTTGAATGTTGTGGCAAGGTTAGGATCAAACGTTCTTCCATTAACGTTCGTTCAAAGTCATCTGGTTTTTATAATGTTCTTAGAACGTTCGCACAAAAACATTGTTTATATATCGTTTTTCTGTTGGGACATTCTTCTAAATGTTACTTATTGCAGATTTTTTTCCTTTTGATTAATCGAACATTATTTGAGTTCAAAATATGTTTTCACCTGTTGACAGTCCTGCACACTGCCGTTTCTGAGGGAGAGACAGAGAGAGAGTTCAGCTCACATATCGCACGATTACACACAGAAATCACAACTCAGAGAGGAGTACTAACCGCTGACTGTAGTCACGCCACACTGAGAGAGACAGAAGAGACGCACGTGAGCATCAAATGAGATTAAATCATCAGCTTAAACCTAACCGTAACCAAAGCATCTTCAACACTCACCTGTCTGCTGGAGCTCTCACAACCTGAGACAGAAAAGACACGCTGATGAGTGTGTGAAGCACGTTACTGAGGAACACACTGAGCCCAATTCAGCCGACTATGTGACTTTAAAACAGTCGTGATTGTGTCTCACCCGACGGGACTTGCTGCAGAAGAGCCGATTTGCTCCTCAGAATCGCCGTCTCCAGATTCACAGACATGCTGACCATCATGTGGTCCAGACGGTGGAAACTAGCAAACAGACAGACAGACGTGTGAGCGTGAGAGCACACATTCAACACATGAAGCACACGCAGCACGTGACAACACACTCACATGATCTGATACGACGCACAGGAGATGTTCCTCTGAAAGAAACACGTCCAGATGTTAATGACTGGACAGACATGAGAAAGAGCTGTAAGAGAGTGCCGAAAAACCCTTTTACCGTCTTTGACAACTGAACCAGGTATTGAAGCGTAGATGCGATCCTCAGTTCCTGTGGATATGCGATCAGGTGATCGAACACGGCATTGATGACGACGGATTTCTCTGGAAGACCTGGAACGTCGTCAAACATCAGCCCAACTAACTGCTCTGGAGAGAGAGAGAGCAGGCTGCTCAGCTGGAAGCAGAAGAGAGAATATAAAGTTAAAACTCTTCTACGGTTCAAAACATCTCTGCCTTGCTTTTCAGGAAAATATCTAAACATGTACTTGAGAAGCAAAACCGTGGAAGATACTGTGTCGGAAGAGAGGATCTGATGATACTTCTGTTCACAAACGTGAACCTAAAAAAGAGTTACTCAGTTTTGCTCCTCAAGTGTGTTGCAGAGGCATTGATGAATACAGTGATTGTTTTGCAGTGTGAACGCATCTTCGCCTGTACCGGGCTGAACTGTGTGTTGAGCGAGATCAGCAGATTCAGAGGGACGAGAGCAGAAAACTGGCCAAAGTTACGGATGAGCCACTGAGAGCTGTCGTCAGACACACACGCCGCACCTGCGTGAACACACACACACAAGAACTTAAACCCATCACATCACTGCAGAACGTCATTGATGAGCTAATCTGACCAGGACAGGTGAGCGAAACACAGGAGTGAGCGTCTGTTCAATACCTGCGGGCTGACTCGACAGGAACGGTACGATGAAGTCTGTCACTGTCATTTGGCGCTGAAGGTCATTCATATGGAGAAATCCGGCATTGAACGCCTCAACCCTTCATCACACACACACACACACACACATGCATATGTCAATAACACAGAGACTCCACTGACATAAAGATTCATCATAAATTCACAGCTAATCAGAAAACAGGTGTATTGTGAGGAAGATCTGGGCCGTTTACACTGTCTGGAAGTTCTGACAGCTGAAGTTCTTGCTGCGCAGACACTGCAGGAACGTCTTCGAAGCCAACGGCAGGAACGGTTGGAGACGCTCGCCGAGCCACAGCACGACGCTGCCATCGTCCGTGAGTCTGTCCAGTCGTAGTTCTCGCAGAACATCCAGAACGACGGAGCCGGAGCTGCTGCTCCACCACGCTGACTGAACAGAGAGAATAGTGCAGCATTCGTCAACACGAGGAAAGAAGTACAGAAGAAGTACTCAACATACACTCAAATGACCTGCAAAGTTTCCAAACCAATGTTCATATTTCAGAATGTATAAATGTATGATTTCTGTGATGTTTACAGTCATTTTGAGCCTCTCAGTTCATGTGTGCATGAAAACACTGAAGAAATGAGCTGAGATTTATCTGTGTTACTTATCGCAACTAACAGGGAACGTTCTCAGAACTTTAGCTAACGTTCTCCCAAAGTTATGGACTAATTTTATACTAGTAACATTAAATAAATGTTCTTTCAAAGTTATCTGGTCTTTAATAATGTTCTCAAAATGTTAGCACAAAAACGTTATTTACAAATGTATTTTTTTTATTCTGAAATGTTTTTGTTGGACATTCATCTGACATTTTTCTAAATGTTCTTGTTCTTCTTGTTTCAGAACATTCAGAGAACATTCAAAAGTAACATTCCCAAAATGTTTGAAGAATTAAAATGGAATGTCCCCTTAGCATACGCACACCAAGTAAAAAACACTGTAAAAACATCCTGGACATCTGAAAGATTTCGGACATTAGGAAAACATTAGGAAAACTTTCTTGGAACATATTTTTGGTAGCTGGGTACAGAGACTATGAATGCAGTTAGCCTCTAACCAAAGTGCAAATAGCAATAAATATAACTTATTAAGTTTAATAAGTATAAATGTAGACATAAGTGCAAGATTATGGATAACAGTACTTCATGGAATGTCGTCAAAATCGTGTTTTGCAACCTAAAGTCCTTTTTACACGTACGTGAGGGTGAACTGCATCATTACCGCTGTACGTGCACCGCTGGATTTTTGTATCCGCACATACTTGTTTATTTGTTTTGCAGTAATTCGTTTATCCACAAGGTGGCAACCGTGCCCTGGGAGCGTCGCTTCACAAGGCGGTCAAAAAAAACTGCATAAACAGCACAGACCAGAACACATGCAAGCTACAGCGACAGTGGAGGCATACTTAGACGAGAGGTTGTGCGAAGAGGTTAGAAAGTACCCTCATTTGTACAACAAAGGCAAGAAAGAACACAAAGATGTGTGCATGGGTTGTAGAGATTGTGTGCTCAATACTGCACATGAGTCAAACAAGGCTGTGAGTTCGACTGTGTGCAAAAAAACTGAGCTCTTTAGTGATTCTGAGTAGCAAATGCAGCTGTGTGGTACCCTGTTGGAGAGCCTGATGAGGGCGCCGTCCAGCAGGTTTGAGACTCTGGTCAGGAGGAGCTTCCAGCTGCCAGGTGAGCTGATGACATCAGCAGTCAGATGACAGTCCAGTACAGACAGCAGCTGCTCCACACTGACATTCAGCACCTGAAGCACATCAAAACACCACTGTTGACACAACTGTCTCATGCCTGATCAGAGAGGTGCATTCTGGGATTGAGTCATGTCTGATTACCGGGGTACACGCGTATTCTGCGATACTGAAGTCACAAAGACTCTTTGCAGCATCTCCTTTGTTCAGGAAGAGCTGTAATGCAGAACTGAGGACGGAGAGGACATGATTATTCAGTCAAGGAGAAAAAAGCTGAAAAATAAAGCAGTTATCAAAACTTCACTCTACCTGTCCACTCCACTGCAAACTTGAGTCTCTGAAATACAAACAAACAGAGGAAAACATCACATACACAGACACACAACACATTACTGCACACTTACATGATCATGTAGTGATAGTGATGAACAGGAATCGCTGACTACCGTTGTATGGAGTCAAAGGACACTGTGGAGGAAAAGACAAATACAGTGTGAAATGTACAGAACAGACTGTTTTTTTTTTTTAAAAGAAAATGCTTGTTTATGCTGTAAACATAAAAAGTGATTCATTTTAAATAACAGACTTACCTCATGCACAACTGGGAGTAGAGAGCAACCTGCGAGAAAGTCAGAAATAGCGTTAAGGAACATGGGAAACAGACACGATGGTTTAGAGGAACACAGATCGCACTGTGCTGACCTGTAGGCGCCGTGAGGCTCAAGTTATAAACACTCGCCCAGATGACGGGCTCCAAATCACCCGCTGAAGATCTCAAGATGTGGTCAAGTTGCTTGAAGCTGATTTACAACAGGAAAGAAGGAGTCAAGAAGATCCTACCATTGATGTCTCGGTCTCTCTTGGTTATTGATAAACAAACACTTACATTATCTGGTTGGTTTGACAGCTGAGTGGACTCTAGAAAAGAAAACCAGTATGCATAGAAATTAACCTAATTTATTTCGTTTTATAGGAATATAACTCGAAGCAGCAATAACACAGCCAAGTGAAGAAACATAAAGTTAGCTTGATTGAATGAATAATAGGAAAGAAGAACTATGAAATTACAATGGGATCAAATACAGGAAACTTCTTACATGGTTCTAGAAATTGCCAAAGACTTCCAACCATAACTCTGAAACAGTTCTTACCGTTGTGGAGGAAACATACAGGAGCTCAAGAACTTTAGGAAGTCCTCGATCCACAGGAGACACGAGCAAATGATCAAACACTTTACTGATGATAACTTCCTTCTGTGGAAGACCAGGTAGATCTTCAACCATCAGTCCAACCATCTGCACCGGAGACAGATAGACCAGGGTCTCCAACTAAAGACACACAGAAGAACAAGAAAGCAACACTGAGTGGAAAAGTCCTACTGATAAAATGCATGATGGTGGTGGATATTAAACCTTCTTGTCATCTCTGTTTATATCACATGTGAAGATACATACGGGATCAAATTGTCCGTTGATGGAGAGCAGATCTTTAAGAGCCACAAACTGAGCGAACGAGCCAAAGTTCTTCAGCAGCCAGTCAGTGTTGTTGTTAGCACTCGACACACAGCCCGCATCTGACACACCACACAGTAAAATCACCTTCATGATCTCCAGAACCTCAACATGAGTGACATTCTGCATTAAAGCTCTGCAAACCTCCACCTCACCTGTTGCGTTTCTACTGAGGAAGGGCAGGATGAAAAATCCCACCAGGTTTCTTCCTTGCGTCTCATTGAGAAGCGGGACCTCTGCCAGACTGAGATAGGGTTGGAAATAATGTTGAACAAAGCATCTTATCAACTCATGATAGTCTTGATCTATTGTTGAGGAAAACTTTTCTTACATGTTCTGGTAAGTTTGGCAGCTGAGGTTTTTGCTGCTAGTGCACTGCAGTAGGGATGGTGATGCGTACGGTAAAAACGGCTTCAGATATTGACCCAACAACATGCTGATGAACGTAACGTTACTCCATTGGTCAGGAATGATGCGCTCCAATCTCAGCTCCCCAATCACATCCAGCACTTGGGACATGACATCCCCTCTGATTGGCTGAGACTGATGATGTAATGAGGAGGAATTACTGTCACATTCTCAGTCAATCTTCCAATGAACACTAGAGCAGATTTGCACAAGGCTTATTTACCATATTTGCTGTGGTGCTGGAAAAGATGACGAGGGCTCCATCGAGAACATTGTTTGTTTTGGTGAAAAGCAACTTCCAGATCTCCTTGGAGTAACTGCTGCTGCTGGATAGTTGACACTTCAGAAGTTCAGCCAGTTTTTCAGCAGTGATGCCTGTGAGCTACAAACACAAAAGATTTCATCAGTGGTCATCAACGTTCAGGAAACATCCAGAAATATTCCAGAAAGTGCTGCACATTTGCTCTCTGGGGGGACGTAGACTCCCACACAGTCATCAGTATCAGCTCATTTTAATAGAGTTTTCTGCTTGTCGGCTTCTTACCGAAGAGCAAGCGTACTGCTGCAGGTCAATACTACAGGGGGCGCTCACGAGACCAGCGGACAGGAGAGTCTCATTACTGTGGAAGACATCAGAATTACATGAGCACTTCCTATCTCATAGATGATGTCACAGTGTCAAAGTTCAGAAAAGAGTATTTGCTCGTACCTGTTTACTCCTGAACAAACTCTGGTAGCTGTTAAATTCATCAGAAAACATTGATTAGTGCTTCTGGATTTCAATATAACTCATTACAACACCCTTGGATTATAATATAACAATCAAGAAGGTTAAGACAAAGTAATACAAGTAGAAATTTGACCAACAAATCTTGCTCAAATTTGTTCACAGATTCATTCAGTTTCTTCTTTGACTACATGCATAGAGGGAGTCATTCCTATGTTCCCAGGACTTATGATTCATAGATATATAGGACAAATAATCATCACATGACAAAGGGTCCTATGTTCCCAGGATTGGGGTTCTTCTAAAACAGGAACATGGAGCCCAGGTAAGATTAAACCCTTGGAATGTTGAGCTCTTGGAACGTCGTACCCTGGGAATGTTGAGAACTGGGAAAGTAGCTATTCTCCTGATTGCAGCAGTAGGCGACGGCCAGTGAGTGATTTTGAGTCTTGAGTCTCGTTCAGCACTGGTTGGTCAATAACTCCACCTGAACACTCAATGCTGGACAAATCTTGTGTCAATTCTCTCTAAAATCTAAATCTCCAAAACCTACTAGTCTTTGAAACTACTGGGCATTACCTTTTGGAAAGTTAGAAACATTAATAAATGGATTTAATTATATATTTAAGCTATTTATCTGTTTCAGTTTGCTTGTCAACAGGCTACTCGCATTTAACGTTGTATGGAGCTGAGAACTGAATGTCTGTAGGCCCCTATTGAAATGGTTTATGTAGTTATTATAGTTCCTCTGGATGGGCTCTAGGACTTTCTATAGATCTGTACAGACTACAGCTGTCAGCGTAGCACACTAAATAGGGAGGGCATCTGAGCACAGCTGGGTTTAGGGCTTATGGATGATGGCTAGTGGAATAATACGTGTTTAGTTTTTAGAAAATGGCAAGGTGTACAAATTCACTTACCATTCACAGGTGTGCCCAGACACTGAAACAGAAGAAAAAAGATAGAACAAAATAATAGACAAGATGTAAAACATGTTTTTTTTTGTTTTAAATATCTCTGTATGCTTTCAGTTATATTAAAAAGTTTTAAGGAGCGAAGCATAGAGAGGATTCCTGTAGGACTGAAAGAGTTTGAGAAGGAAAACTGTTAAAAATAATCTCTTACTGTTGGAGGTTCAGGAAGTGAGCAGCCTGAAAATAAGACACACATTTGATCAATAATTCCAGTAGAAATACTGAGAAACATGTCGATCTGCTAGTGTAGTCAACAGTGAGAGATGATGAAGACACAAAGACTGAGAATCACCTCTCCCTGCATTCTGCTTGAGTTCTCCAGTTGTGTGGAAGACCAGAGTCTGCAATTCTGACGGCAGGAAAGGTAGAGCCTGAATCAGCTGCTCAAAACTGAGAAAGACACACAGGATTAGAGGAGATTTCAGCACAAGAGACACCAGAGACTCAATAATGTGACACCAGAGGCTCAAGTACACTTACATCAGTGTGAGGGAGCTGCACTGTATTACGGTCTGTGGAAACACAAACATGTATCAGTGTCATCATCACATTTCTGATTCATCAAACTGGCTTCTTTGACCACGGCGCATTTACCCTACAATCACATGTCAGATAACGCACATGTAAAAGCCAAACAGGCTGGCTCCAAACCCTAGTGAGCAGCCTTACTGTCTACATAAGCAGCGACTTTCTAATTGAAATAAGTGACTGATCTGAAAAACTCGGGCCAGTAACTCTGTTCACTAAAGCGCCACACAATTAGTGCTCTTCAAACAATACGTGAAGAAAGACTCGACTAACACTTGCACTTCCAATACAGTCAGATGTTAGCATGTTGCTAAGCTAATGATTCAACCCTCGAACGAGCACAAAACATACACAACACACACAAAGAGTGCAAGAGGCAGTTCATTTATTACTTGGGACAAGTTTGATTAATACTTTTTTGAACTGATTAATACGTATTTATAATATATATTTCTCTGAGTGAACTTGCCACAGTTTACTCTAAAATTGTTTAATGAGACACATCATTTTGGCATTAAATTGATTAAGACATAATTTTGCTGCCTACTGTTGGTAACAGACTTACAGTCAAGAGCGCACTCATAATGCCTAAAATTGCCTTCTGGATGGGCATCTACAGTTTTAAACATCCCAATATTTTTACCGTCTGTGAGAGCAGGTTTTCAAGAACACCAGGAAGTCCTCGATCCACAGGAGACACGAGCAAATGATCAAACACTTTATTGATGATAACTTCCTTCTGTGGAAGACCAGGTAGATCTTCAACCATCAGTCCAACCATCTGCACCGGAGACAGATAGACCAGGGTCTCCAACTAAAGACACACAGAAGAACAAGAAAGCAACACTGAGTGGAAAAGTCCTACTGATAAAATGCATGATGGTGGTGGATATTAAACCTTCTTGTCATCTCTGTTTATATCACATGTGAAGATACATACGGGATCAAATTGTCCGTTGATGGAGAGCAGATCTTTAAGAGCCACAAACTGAGCGAACAAGCCAAAGTTCTTCAGCAGCCAGTCAGTGTTGTTGTTAGCACTCGACACACAGCCCGCATCTGACACACCACACAGTAAAATCACCTTCATGATCTCCAGAACCTCAACATGAGTGACATTCTGCATTAAAGCTCTGCAAACCTCCACCTCACCTGTTGCGTTTCTACTGAGGAAGGGCAGGATGAAAAATCCCACCAGGTTTCTTCCTTGCGTCTCATTGAGAAGTGGGACCTCTGCCAGACTGAGATAGGGTTGGAAATAATGTTGAACAAAGCATCTTATCAACTCATGATAGTCTTGATCTATTGTTGAGGAAAGCTTTTCTTACATGTTCTGGTAAGTTTGGCAGCTGAGGTTTTTGCTGCTAGTGCACTGCAGTAGGGATGGTGATGCGTACGGTAAAAACGGCTTCAGATATTGACCCAACAACATGCTGATGAACGTAACGTTACTCCATTGGTCAGGAATGATGCGCTCCAATCTCAGCTCCCCAATCACATCCAGCACTTGGGACATGACATCCCCTCTGATTGGCTGAGACTGATGATGTAATGAGGAGGAATTACTGTCACATTCTCAGTCAATCTTCCAATGAACACTAGAGCAGATTTGCACAAGGCTTATTTACCATATTTGCTGTGGTGCTGGAAAAGATGACGAGGGCTCCATCGAGAACATTGTTTGTTTTGGTGAAAAGCAACTTCCAGATCTCCTTGGAGTAACTGCTGCTGCTGGATAGTTGACACTTCAGAAGTTCAGCCAGTTTTTCAGCAGTGATGCCTGTGAGCTACAAACACAAAAGATTTCATCAGTGGTCATCAACGTTCAGGAAACATCCAGAAATATTCCAGAAAGTGCTGCACATTTGCTCTCTGGGGGGACGTAGACTCCCACACAGTCATCAGTATCAGCTCATTTTAATAGAGTTTTCTGCTTGTCGGCTTCTTACCGAAGAGCAAGCGTACTGCTGCAGGTCAATACTACAGGGGGCGCTCACGAGACCAGCGGACAGGAGAGTCTCATTACTGTGGAAGACATCAGAATTACATGAGCACTTCCTATCTCATAGATGATGTCACAGTGTCAAAGTTCAGAAAAGAGTATTTGCTCGTACCTGTTTACTCCTGAACAAACTCTGGTAGCTGTTAAATTCATCAGAAAACATTGATTAGTGCTACTGGACTCATAACTCAGTGCAAATCCTGTAAATCCCAATGTAAGACTCAAGAAGGTTAAGAGAATTTAAAAGAATAAACTTGACCAACAAATCTTGTTCACACTTGATGGCAGATTTGATCATTGTTTCTTCCTGTTGGCTACATGGTTACAGCAGTAGGTGGCGACAGTGAGTGACTTTGAGTCTCAAGTCTCGTTCAGCACTGTCTGGTCAATAAGTCCCTCTTAGCAATATCCAGTGGGGAACAAATCTTGTTTTTAAATTTCTGGCCAAACATCTACTAGAGTTAAAAACTACTGTGCTTGACCCTTTGGAAATGTAAAACTGAAATGATTGAATCTGATAATATCCTTAAATTGTTAAAAACGTTTTAGTGCCTGAGTTTCAGTGTGCTTGTCCAACAGTCTACTCGCAATTGCCATAATACAGAGCTGAGTATGAAGGTGTGAAGACACCCGTCATATTGGTTAGTGTACTTATTATTCATATGACTGGGCTCTAGGGCCGCCAATAGATATGTACAGACAACAGCTGCCAATGTAGCACACTCAATAGGGAGCGTCTGGACAGAGATTACTACAACGTTGGGTTCAGTGATTACAGACAGTTGGTAGTGGAAGGATGCAAGTTTAGCTTTTCACAACATTCTTTTGGACTAAACAAGAAACCCTGATTAGTTCACATCAGAATCAAACTTAGAGCATAAATGCACTTACCATTCATGGGAGTGATCAGACACTGAAACAGACAAACATGGCAAAGCAAGATAAAAAGCAAATGTAAATACATGTTTTCAAGTACTATGTATATAAAAGCTTTGTTGAGTAGGTTTTAAAAAGTGAATAAAGGTAAGAAATCTTTTAGGACTGAAAGAGGTTCATTAGGAAAATTGTGTTAAAAATAATCTCTTACTGTTGGAGGTTCAGGAAGTGAGCAGCCTGAAAATAAGACACACATTTGATCAATAATTCCAGTAGAAATACTGAGAAACATGTCGATCTGCTAGTGTAGTCAACAGTGAGAGATGATGAAGACACAAAGACTGAGAATCACCTCTCCCTGCATTCTGCTTGAGTTCTCCAGTTGTGTGGAAGACCAGAGTCTGCAATTCTGACGGCAGGAAAGGTAGAGCCTGAATCAGCTGCTCAAAACTGAGAAAGACACACAGGATTAGAGGAGATTTCAGCACGAGAGACACCAGAGACTCAATAATGTGACACCAGAGGCTCAAGTACACTTACATCAGTGTGAGGGAGCTGCACTGTATTACGGTCTGTGGAAACACAAACATGTATCAGTGTCATCATCACATTTCTGATTCATCAAACTGGCTTCTTTGACCACGGCGCATTTACCCTACAATCACATGTCAGATAACGCACATGTAAAAGCCAAACAGGCTGGCTCCAAACCCTAGTGAGCAGCCTTACTGTCTACATAAGCAGCGACTTTCTAATTGAAATAAGTGACTGATCTGAAAAACTCGGGCCAGTAACTCTGTTCACTAAAGCGCCACACAATTAGTGCTCTTCAAACAATACGTGAAGAAAGACTCGACTAACACTTGCACTTCCAATACAGTCAGATGTTAGCATGTTGCTAAGCTAATGATTCAACCCTCGAACGAGCACAAAACATACACAACACACACAAAGAGTGCAAGAGGCAGTTCATTTATTACTTGGGACAAGTTTGATTAATACTTTTTTGAACTGATTAATATGTATTTATAATTGATATTTCTCTGAGTGAACTTGCCACAGTTTACTCTAAAATTGTTTAATGAGACACATCATTTTGGCATTAAATTGATTAAGACATAATTTTGCTGCCTACTGTTGGTAACAGACTTACGGTCAAGAGCGCACTCATAATGCCTAAAATTGCCTTCTGGATGGGCATCTACAGTTTAAAACATCCCAATATTTTTACCGTCTGTGAGAGCAGGTTTTCAAGAACACCAGGAAGTCCTCGATCCACAGGAGACATGAGCAGATGATCAAACACTTTATTGATGATAACTTCCTTCTGTGGAAGACCAGGTAGATCTTCAACCATCAGTCCAACCATCTGCACCGGAGACAGATAGACCAGGGTCTCCAACTAAAGACACACAGAAGAACAAGAAAGCAACACTGAGTGGAAAAGTCCTACTGATAAAATGCATGATGGTGGTGGATATTAAACCTTCTTGTCATCTCTGTTTATATCACATGTGAAGATACATACGGGATCAAATTGTCCGTTGATGGAGAGCAGATCTTTAAGAGCCACAAACTGAGCGAACAAGCCAAAGTTCTTCAGCAGCCAGTCAGTGTTGTTGTTAGCACTCGACACACAGCCCGCATCTGACACACCACACAGTAAAATCACCTTCATGATCTCCAGAACCTCAACATGAGTGACATTCTGCATTAAAGCTCTGCAAACCTCCACCTCACCTGTTGCGTTTCTACTGAGGAAGGGCAAGATGAAAAATCCCACCAGGTTTCTTCCTTGCGTCTCATTGAGAAGCGGGACCTCTGCCAGACTGAGATAGGGTTGGAAATAATGTTGAACAAAGCATCTTATCAACTCATGATAGTCTTGATCTATTGTTGAGGAAAGCTTTTCTTACATGTTCTGGTAAGTTTGGCAGCTGAGGTTTTTGCTGCTAGTGCACTGCAGTAGGGATGGTGATGCGTACGGTAAAAACGGCTTCAGATATTGACCCAACAACATGCTGATGAACGTAACGTTACTCCATTGGTCAGGAATGATGCGCTCCAATCTCAGCTCCCCAATCACATCCAGCACTTGGGACATGACATCCCCTCTGATTGGCTGAGACTGATGATGTAATGAGGAGGAATTACTGTCACATTCTCAGTCAATCTTCCAATGAACACTAGAGCAGATTTGCACAAGGCTTATTTACCATATTTGCTGCGGTGCTGGAAAAGATGACGAGGGCTCCATCGAGAACATTGTTTGTTTTGGTGAAAAGCAACTTCCAGATCTCCTTGGAGTAACTGCTGCTGCTGGATAGTTGACACTTCAGAAGTTCAGCCAGTTTTTCAGCAGTGATGCCTGTGAGCTACAAACACAAAAGATTTCATCAGTGGTCATCAACGTTCAGGAAACATCCAGAAATATTCCAGAAAGTGCTGCACATTTGCTCTCTGGGGGGACGTAGACTCCCACACAGTCATCAGTATCAGCTCATTTTAATAGAGTTTTCTGCTTGTCGGCTTCTTACCGAAGAGCAAGCGTACTGCTGCAGGTCAATACTACAGGGGGTGCTCACGAGACCAGCGGACAGGAGAGTCTCATTACTGTGGAAGACATCAGAATTACATGAGCACTTCCTATCTCATAGATGATGTCACAGTGTCAAAGTTCAGAAAAGAGTATTTGCTCGTACCTGTTTACTCCTGAACAAACTCTGGTAGCTGTTAAATTCATCAGAAAACATTGATTAGTGCTACTGGACTCATAACTCAGTGCAAATCCTGTAAATCCCAATGTAAGACTCAAGAAGGTTAAGAGAATTTAAAAGTATAAACTTGACCAACAAATCTTGTTCACACTTGATGGCAGATTTGATCATTGTTTCTTCCTGTTGGCTACATGGTTACAGCAGTAGGTGGCGACAGTGAGTGACTTTGAGTCTCAAGTCTCGTTCAGCACTGTCTGGTCAATAAGTCCCTCTTAGCAATATCCAGTGGGGAACAAATCTTGTTTTTAAATTTCTGGCCAAACATCTACTAGAGTTAAAAACTACTGTGCTTGACCCTTTGGAAATGTAAAACTGAAATGATTGAATCTGATAATATCCTTAAATTGTTAAAAACGTTTTAGTGCCTGAGTTTCAGTGTGCTTGTCCAACAGTCTACTCGCAATTGCCATAATACAGAGCTGAGTATGAAGGTGTGAAGACACCCGTCATATTGGTTAGTGTACTTATTATTCATATGACTGGGCTCTAGGGCCGCCAATAGATATGTACAGACAACAGCTGCCAATGTAGCACACTCAATAGGGAGCGTCTGGACAGAGATTACTACAACGTTGGGTTCAGTGATTACAGACAGTTGGTAGTGGAAGGATGCAAGTTTAGCTTTTCACAACATTCTTTTGGACTAAACAAGAAACCCTGATTAGTTCACATCAGAATCAAACTTAGAGCATAAATGCACTTACCATTCATGGGAGTGATCAGACACTGAAACAGACAAACATGGCAAAGCAAGATAAAAAGCAAATGTAAATACATGTTTTCAAGTACTATGTATATAAAAGCTTTGTTGAGTAGGTTTTAAAAAGTGAATAAAGGTAAGAAATCTTTTAGGACTGAAAGAGGTTCATTAGGAAAATTGTGTTAAAAATAATCTCTTACTGTTGGAGGTTCAGGAAGTGAGCAGCCTGAAAATAAGACACACATTTGATCAATAATTCCAGTAGAAATACTGAGAAACATGTCGATCTGCTAGTGTAGTCAACAGTGAGAGATGATGAAGACACAAAGACTGAGAATCACCTCTCCCTGCATTCTGCTTGAGTTCTCCAGTTGTGTGGAAGACCAGAGTCTGCAATTCTGACGGCAGGAAAGGTAGAGCCTGAATCAGCCTCTCAAAACTGAGAAAGACACACAGGATTAGAGGAGATTTCAGCACGAGAGACACCAGAGACTCAATAATGTGACACCAGAGGCTCAAGTACACTTACATCAGTGTGAGGGAGCTGCACTGTATTACGGTCTGTGGAAACACAAACATGTATCAGTGTCATCATCACATTTCTGATTCATCAAACTGGCTTCTTTGACCACGGCGCATTTACCCTACAATCACATGTCAGATAACGCACATGTAAAAGCCAAACAGGCTGGCTCCAAACCCTAGTGAGCAGCCTTACTGTCTACATAAGCAGCGACTTTCTAATTGAAATAAGTGACTGATCTGAAAAACTCGGGCCAGTAACTCTGTTCACTAAAGCGCCACACAATTAGTGCTCTTCAAACAATACGTGAAGAAAGACTCGACTAACACTTGCACTTCCAATACAGTCAGATGTTAGCATGTTGCTAAGCTAATGATTCAACCCTCGAACGAGCACAAAACATACACAACACACACAAAGAGTGCAAGAGGCAGTTCATTTATTACTTGGGACAAGTTTGATTAATACTTTTTTGAACTGATTAATATGTATTTATAATTGATATTTCTCTGAGTGAACTTGCCACAGTTTACTCTAAAATTGTTTAATGAGACACATCATTTTGGCATTAAATTGATTAAGACATAATTTTGCTGCCTACTGTTGGTAACAGACTTACGGTCAAGAGCGCACTCATAATGCCTAAAATTGCCTTCTGGATGGGCATCTACAGTTTAAAACATCCCAATATTTTTACCGTCTGTGAGAGCAGGTTTTCAAGAACTTTAGGAAGTCCTCGATCCACAGGAGACATGAACAGATGATCAAACACTTTATTGATGATAACTTCCTTCTGTGGAAGACCAGGTAGATCTTCAACCATCAGTCCAACCATCTGCACCGGAGACAGATAGACCAGGGTCTCCAACTAAAGACACACAGAAGAACAAGAAAGCAACACTGAGTGGAAAAGTCCTACTGATAAAATGCATGATGGTGGTGGATATTAAACCTTCTTGTCATCTCTGTTTATATCACATGTGAAGATACATACGGGATCAAATTGTCCGTTGATGGAGAGCAGATCTTTAAGAGCCACAAACTGAGCGAACGAGCCAAAGTTCTTCAGCAGCCAGTCAGTGTTGTTGTTAGCACTCGACACACAGCCCGCATCTGACACACCACACAGTAAAATCACCTTCATGATCTCCAGAACCTCAACATGAGTGACATTCTGCATTAAAGCTCTGCAAACCTCCACCTCACCTGTTGCGTTTCTACTGAGGAAGGGCAAGATGAAAAATCCCACCAGGTTTCTTCCTTGCGTCTCATTGAGAAGCGGGACCTCTGCCAGACTGAGATAGGGTTGGAAATAATGTTGAACAAAGCATCTTATCAACTCATGATAGTCTTGATCTATTGTTGAGGAAAACTTTTCTTACATGTTCTGGTAAGTTTGGCAGCTGAGGTTTTTGCTGCTAGTGCACTGCAGTAGGGATGGTGATGCGTACGGTAAAAACGGCTTCAGATATTGACCCAACAACATGCTGATGAACGTAACGTTACTCCATTGGTCAGGAATGATGCGCTCCAATCTCAGCTCCCCAATCACATCCAGCACTTGGGACATGACATCCCCTCTGATTGGCTGAGACTGATGATGTAATGAGGAGGAATTACTGTCACATTCTCAGTCAATCTTCCAATGAACACTAGAGCAGATTTGCACAAGGCTTATTTACCATATTTGCTGCGGTGCTGGAAAAGATGACGAGGGCTCCATCGAGAACATTGTTTGTTTTGGTGAAAAGCAACTTCCAGATCTCCTTGGAGTAACTGCTGCTGCTGGATAGTTGACACTTCAGAAGTTCAGCCAGTTTTTCAGCAGTGATGCCTGTGAGCTACAAACACAAAAGATTTCATCAGTGGTCATCAACGTTCAGGAAACATCCAGAAATATTCCAGAAAGTGCTGCACATTTGCTCTCTGGGGGGACGTAGACTCCCACACAGTCATCAGTATCAGCTCATTTTAATAGAGTTTTCTGCTTGTCGGCTTCTTACCGAAGAGCAAGCGTACTGCTGCAGGTCAATACTACAGGGGGCGCTCACGAGACCAGCGGACAGGAGAGTCTCATTACTGTGGGG
The DNA here is from genome assembly GCF_024489055.1 of Chanodichthys erythropterus. Taxonomy (NCBI): domain Eukaryota; kingdom Metazoa; phylum Chordata; class Actinopteri; order Cypriniformes; family Xenocyprididae; genus Chanodichthys; species Chanodichthys erythropterus. The sequence continues at coordinate 56,190,235 of NC_090232.1, forward strand.
TAGATAAACTCTTCTCATGAATTTGATTTACTTGACATGAGTTTTATTTTCATTGAGTAAAAAAAAAAAAAAAAATCTAAACACTACCTGCTGATTCCATCACAAATTGAGGTTTCTGTAAAAGTAAAAGAAAAGGAAAATAAGAAAAACAGAAAATGACAAATAATTATCTTTTGTAAAACTTTACAGTAATATAGTACTTACCATTGAATGGTGTTGAAATACACTGCAAAGGATATGAGCACAAAACAATAATAGATTATGAAGTACTTTTCATGTTAGTAAAAATATCAATCCAATAAACTTGTGTTTCTTACCGTAACAAGTGGAGGAAAACAGCCTGTTAAAAAAACACACAACAGTAAAATCTCAGAAATATAATTTAGAGATGCGTGTGTTAAACCTAACTATACTTTAGAAACTAAGTTGTTCAGACATTTGCTATTATTATTTGCTTAGTTTGTGCGTACCAGCAGGTGCCATCTGTTCCAGCTGATCGATGATGTCCTTGATGGGCTGCATCATGTGTGGAGGAACCGCAGATTCCTGCAGCCTCTGAACTCTGGAAGAGAGATCATGTGAAACTGGGTCTTGACTGAAGCAGTTCAGAAACAGTAGTAGAAACATGTGAGCTTTTGTGTATTACTTACATCTGTTGGTATGATGAGCACTCCAAACCCATCTGACATTGACAGAGAACAAGAAACAATTCAGCTTACTTCAAACCTTTTATATGTGCTGAAATCTGTCCACAGACAGACAGTCTTTGGCGGAGATGCTCTTACCTCGCCAGCGAGTACAATGAGATATCCGAGCATCTCAAGTAGACCACGGTCTTCAGGTGAAACCAAGATGTGATCAAAGACCATGTTTATGATGACGTTTTTCTCTGGGAGACCTGCAAAATCCTCAACTATCAGTTCAGCTGTCTGTCTGGGGGAGAGAACCACCAGTGCATCTATCTGAAATACACAAAGAGAACATTTCATTTGACAGACAGACGCTGAAGTACAGGGCATGCATAAAAACATCGAAAATAACCAGAAATCCAATTCATCAAGCACATGAGAAGGTCAAGCATAGATCTAAATCTTTGTTGTAGAAATGTAATAAAACAAGTTTTTAAGTGTAACTCACAGCGTTGAAGTGTGGGTTCAGCTGGTACATTTCCCTCAATGTTGAAAACTGTGAAAATTCACCAAGATTCAGAGTAACCCAGATGCTGCTGTTCTCAGCAGGGCAGCCACCTGAAAACATGTTGATATATTTTTAGATGGATTGATAGATAGGTCGATGGATGGACACATGAATGGATGGATGAATGGACAGATGTACCTGAAACATTTTGTCGGCTCAGGAAAGAGAAGATGAAATACTTATAAACATTCTCCGCTCCTTCTGACAACAGGAACATGTTGTCACTGAGCTCTGAAATACTGAAAGTAATGAATGAAAGTCAGGACAGTTGAGAATAGAGGTCATCAAATGACGTCAGCGTTCAGGTGAGAATGCGTGCGGTGGACGTACAGTATCTGGAAGGTTTGGCAGCTGAACTCTTTGTGACTGAGGCACGTGAGATATTCTGGAGTCAGGGTGGAGAGAAGAGGCTTTAACTTGACCTGGAACCACAATCTAACAAACGACTCATCCTGCAGGTTGCTCATCGTGAAGGTGTCATCAACGATTTGGTCCAGAATGTCACTGAAGGGGGAACTCTGGGAACTGAAGTTCTGCGAAAGTGGCAAGGAACAACATGCAAACAGAAATGGTATCAAAAGCAGATAAGGTTTAAACAATGCTCCTCCTTAAGAGCACTGGTTTATAAGAATCTGGTCGCTCTTACAGTCATGGAGAGCTGCTGCAGTAGAGCGTTGAGGTTCTGGGAGAGATGCAGGAGAACATTCAAGAGCGTCTCCTCATTGAGCGTGAGGTTTGATCGAGCTGCACAGTGCAGGACAGTGGCCACATGTTCCACCAAGTCAGTGAGCTAGAAAGACATACAAACACATTGTGTGAGATATGATATGAAAACATAATGCCATACCAGCAGAGAAGATGCTTGGAATGATAAGTTCTTTCAGCTCACCCCACATGTTCTATTATCAATAAAGACGCTGCAGATGTCCTGACTTTCATTCTGGGCTCCAGGTCCCATCCCTGTCTCGATGTAGCTAAAGAAAACACCCCAAACCACATCAGAATGTTCTCCTTACTCTATGAGATGTGTTTGTGGATAACTGTGACTGTGTTCTAGCATGGAAAACTCACAACTGGTTATGGAAGACAGCTGTGAGGTTGGGGTGGATTTCTATCTGGTTGTCAGGAAGGAACCGCCGGAGTATGGGAGAAACCACATGCGTGAACCAGTCATTAATGTTCATGGGGTCAAAAGAAACCACCTGCTGCTCTTGGGTGGGATTCTGCTTGAAAGGAGCGGCGATCTCGGCGAGCGTCAGGTTTATCACGGCCTGCAAAAGTGTGGCGCTCCGCATGCCGCTCAAGTTTTGCTTAAGGAAGAGAGCAGATATACAAAGCAGAATTCCTCAAACTCCGGACTTTCAGTTTAAGTTTGTAATGTGAATGTGTGTGTGTGTGTGTGTGTGTGTGTTACCTGCTGTGTCAAGGACACAAATTCTCTCACAAAGCTCCCGACAGGTCTAAAAGCCGTCATGAAACCATTCAGTGCCTGCAGCCACACAACAGACATACTACATTAATCATCGCAATAGATATTGGGTCATATTTAGGTCATTTTACTAGTAAAACATCAAGTGTTGTTAAAGCACTGAAACAGATTTAGTCATCTACATCCATTAGACTGTCTTTCTTGCCTGTCCGAGGGGGTCTTGCGGTGAAGAGGATGGAAGAGTGCTCATATAATACTGTGTGCTGTTATTTGAAGTCCATGGATCCTCAGAGGGCATCAGAGAGGACAACAAACTCTGAAACACCAGGTCGAGGGAGCTGTTAGTCAAGCCCACCACCTCCGGATGAAGGAGAAGCTCTGCCTTCTGTTCTGGACTCAAGAGGTGCAAAACCTCCAACTGACAAGAAAGGGAAGAACCTCAGAACATCTCCAGGACATTGACATAGTATTGAAGTTAAACTGGTGCCATCATATGACCCTCAGGAGAGCATCAGATGCAGGAGGGAGTGTTCCTACCCCGCTGAAGAGCATGTTTATGGACGTGAAGTCTCGCACTTGAGCCACGACAGCGAACGAGCCGAAGTTCTTCATCAGCCAGTCTTCGGTGCTATCCTCTGGATCCACACAACCTACAACAACACACGATCAGACATGCCCAAAACCTTTCAAACAACACTCCATCCAAGAGTAGAAGTGTTACCTGAGGATGTGTTTCTGGAGAGAAACGGGTACATGAAGAAAGAATAGATCCACTTCTGTCTCACTGGATCCAGACCGGAGAAATGCTGACTCAACTCCTTGACACTATACACACACACACAAACAGTGATTTACACGATGAAATGAAGCCATTAATTATATTCTGCTAGTTTCTCGTGCTCTTACACAGTCTGGTAGGCGCTGCAGCTGAAGTTTCTGTTGCTGAGACATGTGAGGAAGTTTCTGGAGACGGACGACAGCAGAGGAGTGAGTTTGATGTCCAGCCACGCTCTGATCACGTGATCCTCGTTCAAACTGACACCTCCCGACAGATCCAAGACCGGAACTCCGGACGCACTGGAGCGCTGCGAGAGAGACAGCATCACAGCAGAGCCTCAGCAGCGAAGGCTCATGGGATATGTGTGTCTGTGTGTGCTGGCGTACCATGAATGAGTAGACGTCCAGAGCAGCGCTGATGAGTCCCTTCAGGTTCAGGATGTGGTCTGCGTCAGGCTCTGATGGGACGCCAGCACAGGTCAGGAAGCTCTGCGTAGGGCCGTCCATCTGAGGCGACAGAAGCAGCACAGATCGAGAACATGAGTTTACAACAGTTCGGTTCTGTATAACGTGGAGTGTGCGGATCGGATTTCGCTAGGACATTCGCTAGCTTCCTCCAAAGTTTACACGCCTGTATTATTGTTTGTTTTTATTTAAATATGAGCCATCATGTTCCCTTTGGTTTCATGTTTCAGTCTCTGTGCTTACATGTCGAGTAACGAGTCTTTGTATCACCTCTGAGATCATTTAGTCTTGGACTGTGTCATTTTTAGCTCTTTTAATGTTAAATAAAAACTACTCGAGTTTTTTATACTGCTTTGCTCATGTTACATTAGTGCTTAGTTCATCGTGAGTTTTTGTGTTTAGCTGCTGTCTTACCAAAACAAACAACATTCTTGAACAAAGAACAATCTAAAAATAGGTGTGTGTGTGTGTGTGTGTGTGTGTGTGTGTGTGTGTGTGTGAACTCACATCAGTGCATTGTTCTGCTGTAAGCCCAGCACTCGTTCTGCAGGTTTGACTGTGAATCGTGAAATGAGAAGAGATTAATTCAGAGATACAAGAGAGTGAATGGAAAGTGAGCGATAGGTCACGGTGATGAATGAAAGCCAGAAATGTTAAAGTCATTTCACAACAACTGCATAAAACAAAAGAAAGACTGCATTCTGTGTGGGCTCTTTGTCCCAAAAGTTTCTTTAGGTTATATAATGGGCAGATCTGAAGAGTTTCACTCACGTCTGTACTGCAGAACATATGCTGCCTGAAAACGGAGACAGACATAAAGAGAGACAGTGTCAGTGATATAGCAAAGTACACTCGGATGGAGAGATCAGGGCTTCACTGTTGTATTTAATGCATGTCTGTATGATTTTATTCTGTGAGAAGAAAGGGAGTGATGAGCGACACAACACATGAAACTAGCACTGTTTGATCAGTGTGTCGTTTCATTAATCAGTTCAGATATAAATGATGACTGTGGACTCACCGAAAGCCATCACTCCCACACACAGGAGTGGGAAAATAAGAGGCGTTCTCATGAAGACAGTTCTCCTCCTCTTGAGACGTTCATGTGAAATATATTAAACTCTGAGAGAAACAAACAAAACGCCAGATGAATGTAGTGCTAATTTACTGCCTCTAGAATGATTGTTGAATGTAATTACTGAAGACAGGATTTTCAAGATTTTGCAGATGTTTTAAGGAACAACAAAAACAAACACAACCCTGAACTGACACACACACACACACACACACACACACACACACACACACACACACACACACACACACACACACACATACACTTTAGTTCATATAATATAATATAATATAATATAATATAATATAATATAATATAATATAATATAATATAATATAATATAATATAATATAATATAATATAATATAATATAATATAATATAATATAATATAATATAATAATTAAAATGAAATGAAAAGGATATGATATATTAATGAATAGTTTGGATAAACATTCAACTTTTTTGTTTTTGAAAGAAGTCTCTCCAGTGATCAAAGCTGAATTTTCAGCATCATTACTCCAGTCTTCAGTGTCACATGATCCTTCAGAAATCATTCTGATATGATGATTTGCTGCTCAAGAAACATTTATGATTATTATCAATGTTGAAAACAGTTCAGATTTGTGTGAAAACCGTCATACATTTTATTCTTCTGGATTCTTTGATAAATAGAAAGTTCAAAAGAACAGCATTTATTTTTATTTATTACATTTATTAAAGCATTTATTAAATAGAAATATTTTGTAACATTATAAATGTCTTTACTGTCACTTTTTTCATCAATTTAATGCATCCTTAATGAATAAAAGTATTCATTTCTTTTTTTTTTAATCTTACCACAAATGTTTCAACATTGATAATAATCATAAATATTTCTATAAATGCATCAAATCATCATATTAGAATGATTTCTGAAGGATCACATGACACTGAAGACTGGAGTAATGATGCTGTAAATTCAGCTTTGATCACAGGAATAAATTACACTTTACAATATATTCACACAGAAAACAGTAGCTGCATGAAAGCTGCATTTATTTGATCAAAAATACAGTAAAAACAGTGTACAATGTAAACCAGCTGTTTTCTATGTGAATATACAGGTGCTGGTCATATAATTAGAATATCATCAAAAAGTTTATTTATTCACTAATTCAATTTATTTCACTAATTCCATTCAAAAAGTGAAACTTGTATATTATATTCATTCATTACACACAGACTGATATATTTCAAATGTTTATTTCTTTTCATTTTGATGATTATAACTGACAACTTAGGAAAATCCCAAATTCAGTATTTCAGAAAATTAGAATATTACTTAAGACTAATACAAAGAAAGGATTTTTAGAAATCTTGGCCAACTGAAAAGTATGAACATGAAAAGTATGAGCATGTACAGCACTCAATACTTAGTTGGGGCTCCTTTTGCCTGAATTACTGCAGCGATGCGGCGTGGCATGGAGTCGATCAGTCTGTGGCACTGCTCAGGTGTTATGAGAGCCCAGGTTGCTCTGATAGTGGCCTTCAGCTCTTCTGCATTGTTGGGTCTGGCATATCGCATCTTCCTCTTCACAATACCCCATAGATTTTCTGTGGGGTTAAGGTCAGGCGAGTTTGCTGGCCAATTAAGAACAGGGATACCATGGTCCTTAAACCAGGTACTGGTAGCTTTGGCACTGTGTGCAGGCGCCAAGTCCTGTTGGAAAATGAAATCTGCATCTCCATAAAGTTGGTCAGCAGCAGGAAGTATGAAGTGCTCTAAAACTTCCTGGTATACGGCTGTGTTGACCTTGGACCTCAGAAAACACAGTGGACCAACACCAGCAGATGACATGGCACCCCAAACCATCACTGACTGTGGAAACTTTACACTGGACCTCAAGCAATGTGGATTGTGTGCCTCTCCTCTCTTCCTCCAGACTCTGGGTCCCTGATTTCCAAAGGAAATGCAAAATTTACTTCATCAGAGAACATAACTTTGGACCACTCAGCAGCAGTCCAGTCCTTTTTGTCCTTAGACGCTTCTGACGCTGTCTGTTGTTCAAGAGTGGCTTGACACAAGGAATGCGACAGCTGAAACCCATGTCTTGCATGCGTCTGTGCGTAGTGGTTCTTGAAGCACTGACTCCAGCTGCAGTCCACTCTTTGTGAATCTCCCCCACATTTTTGAATGGGTTTTGTTCCACAATCCTCTCCAGGGTGCGGTTATCCCTATTGCTTGTACACTTTTTTCTACCACATGTTTTCCTTCCCTTCGCCTCTCTCTTAATGTGCTTGGACACAGAGCTCTGTGAACAGCCAGCCTCTTTTGCAATGACCTTTGTGTCTTTCCCTCCTTGTGCAAGGTGTCAATGGTCGTCTTTTGGACAACTGTAAAGTCAGCAGTCTTCCCCATGATTGTGTAGCCTACAGAACTAGACTGAGAGACCATTTAAAGGCCTTTGCAGGTGTTTTGAGTTAATTAGCTGATTAGAGTGTGGTACCAGGTGTCTTCAATATTGAACCTTTTCACAATATTCAAATTTTCTGAGATACTGAATTTGGGATTTTCCTTAGTTGTCAGTTATAATCATCAAAATGAAAAGAAATAAACATTTGAAATATATCAGTCTGTGTGTAATGAATGAATATAATATACAAGTTTCACTTTTTGAATGGAATTAGTGAAATAAATCAACTTTTTGATGATTTTCTAATTATATGACCAGCACCTGTATATTCACATAGAAAACAGCTGGTTTACATTGTACACTGTTTTTACTGTATTTTTGATCAAATAAATGCAGCTTTGGTGAGCAAAAGAGACTCTTTCAAAAACATTTAAAAATTGTAATGCTTCCAAACTTTTGACAGGTACTGTATATATTTAAAATCCATTGAATAATAACCAACACAACAAGTTAAGCAAAATAAATCACATGAACTCATGAAATGAAGGGCATTTTCAAAGCATGTGTTTCAGCTGTTATATGAATTAAAATATGGCAGAAATCCATCAGAGCTGAAGTCATGTGTGTCGTGATCTGCAGCTGTGGGCGGTGTGGCGTCATGTGTTGGATTTCAAACACAAAGGATTCTCCCACACATCTCTGTCATTCCTCACGCAACACAATAGAGCCAGTGGAACCGCGGCTGGTCCGACTGGTCGATCGACGGATCACTGCTGGTGTTCGCTCAACAACATGCTCGGCAGATGAATCACACCCAGTCCACTCTTCAAGATCTCATTAAATAAATCGATTACACTTCACAACAAGGACTCATTAGTTTATGCATTTACTAACATGAACTGACAATGAGCAATACATTTTTATGTTAATGTTAGTTAATAGAAAAGCTCATGTTAGTTCAGTGCATTAACTGATGTCAGTGTAATGTAAGCATTTGATCTAAAAATGTACTATTAAATGTTGAGATTAACATTAGCCAAGAGTTATAAATGCTGCAAAAGTATTGCTCATTTTTAATTCATGTTAACAAATGAAATCTAAATAATGAAACTATATAATAACAATTATAATAATAATTTGAGAAATATTGAAAGGTCTGATGGATTTTCTTGATTTCTCATGTCATATAAGTGTCCGTGTTTATTTGGGATAGAAGGAAACCACCAAGATATGAAACTTTAAATGTACAAACTAGAAAATTAGGTGTTTTATCATTTCCTACAAATATGTTATCAATGACTGATGTACAAAGAGTAATAATCTCCAGATTTGATGGACAGGAAACACATCACTTTATATAAAACATCAGATGTTGAAGGAAGAGTGGAAAGAGTTGTAAATCTTATGTTTATTATAAACTCTAACTGTAATATGTGGACAGATCATATATTCAGAGATATAAATTGCTGGATTGAAAAGAGAGTGATGTACAGCAGTGTCCAAATGTGATGATGTCCGGAGGCCATGTTGGAGTTCAATGACCCTACAAGCCTGATTAATCCATGATATCAATATTTTAAATATGAGAGAAAAACGAAACACTAAACTTGGTTAAGGTAATTTTATTTTGATTTATTTATTTATCCTTAATTTTTCCATGAAGGTCACATTGAGATAAAAAGAAATCTCTCCATATTTATTTGACTGAATTATTATTACAGGTTTTATTTTACTATACACAAAGGAAACAGCAAACATTGACTACATCATCATCAGTTATTAATATGTGGTTGTTTCTCTCTTGTTTTTTGCAAGTGATCATAACTTCTTTCTATGACAGCCTGGACAAAAATTATGTTAAACAATTCGACATGTTTCTTTGTGTTATTAAGCAAGCGACTCCAAGCCCGACTACACAACATGATTACAAAATCTTTGATGATATTTGCACAGAGGGTGAGGATACCAGATTTCCTTTAGGCCAGGCATCACTTCTGGACACTTCTGTACGAGAGGATTTTCAACACTATACCTCGGCAACATTATCTAGAAATTACTCATAGTGTGTAAAATATGGAAAGAAACTAAAACTTGAAAGACTTCCATGATCATTTTGATAATTGTGGTTAACGTGTGTTCTTATTTAACTTTTGATTCTCTGTCTTCTACTGCTGCAATACATTTGATACTGTATTTACTAATCTTCGTTAATGTTAGTTAATGAAAATACAGTTGTTCATTGTTTGTTCATGTTAGTTGACAGTGCATTAACTAATGTTAACAAGATTTTAATAATGTATTAGTAAATGTTGAAATTAACATTAACAAAGATTAATAAATGCTGTGTAAGTTCATTATTAGATCATGTTAACTATTTTGTAAAGTGTTACCAATAAAATGCATGTTTCAAAAAGTGCCCATGATTTCAGTATAACTCCCATTGCTTTAATGCTCCCGGTTTACATAACTGAGACGCCACACGTATTCCCATGATGACACGTGAAAGACGATTACAAAACAAATCACAGACGTCTCCGTCACGACTGGTAATTCTCCAGATATGAGATCTCAGATAACTGAACGTCACGATCAGCTCATGTGTTGAACCTGTCAGTGTTTCAATTCTTTCCAAGACATCATTTTTAACAAATCTACTAAAATCTGTGAAAATATTAAAAAATGAAGAAAAACTATATTTCCATTAAATATGAAATGTATCAAATTAATCATATGATTGAGTGTAGAATATAAGATCAATGACAGATGAGATTTTACAGCGATTCAGAGTCAATCCTGCTGTGTCACAGTCATTTAAACACACTAAACTCTCAGAGGAGTATTACCAGAGTAACAGCACAACACACACACACACACACACAGTTAAAACATCAGAACACCACACCTGCAAACACAGACGAGCGCAGCTATATAAACAGAGAAAAGCAGTGACTGTACCTGTCAGGTGTGTTAGAGCTGAAGAATTGAACTGAGTGAGTCTGTCCTGCAGCCAATGCCATTCACTGGACTCCGCCCACAGCGAGAGAGAGAGAGAGAGAGAGAGAGAGAGAGAGAATCAGGTCACAGGTGATAATGGATTAATCTCAATCACACTTTATATGAAGTCTCTTTAACTACTAATATTTAAATCCATGCGCTGATCGTGTACATACGTGTTTGTACTTACAGTTTAAAATACCTGCATGTCTGTAAAAATTCCTTTAATTCCATCTGTTGACTCTTCCCTTGATCCAGCAAACCCGTCCTATCCTTACCGTATCCTCCTCAACAGCAGCGCAAGAGTTTCCAATACAACATCAACACAAAAAGCACATTGGACATATGGGTAACACTTTATTTTAGGGTCTTTTAACTAGCATGCATATTACTAGAATATTGGCTGTTTATTAGTACGCATTAAGCACATATTAATGCCTTATTCTACATTCTCAGTCATACCCAAAACCTAACTATTAATAAGCAGTAAATTAGGAGTTTATTGAGGGAAAATTCATAGTTAATAGTTTATATGTGTTCCCTATACTGAAGTGTTACCGACATTGTTATTATTATTTATGTAAGTACATAGCACCTAATATAAGACGGGACTGACAAAGGAATTGTACCGCAGAATATGTAATAATCAAATGAGGAAATGCTTCATAAACCCTGTAACTTGTAATAAACACCCACAGACCGGTTTATCCAGCTGCCGTCTGCATTCTTTTCTACACCTCTGATCTTCAGTAAATTAGACTCGCTATGGATTGCAGCTCCAGTATTAACCCTAACCCTATCTACTTCCATTAGTTAGCAGAGCATTAACTACACTGTAGAAAAACGGCCAAATTCTGACAGTTACAAACCATTTTCCATTAAAACAGTAATATACTGTAGAAAACAATGCATTCTGGGTAATATTTGCCATTTTCGAGAAAATAGCCTAAAGGAATATACTGCGGGTTAAAGGATTAGTCCACTTTTAAATAAACTTTTCCTGATAATTTACTGACCCCCATGTGACCCATGTTCATGTCTTTCTTTCTTCAGTTGAAAATAAATGAAGGTTTTTGAGGAAAACATTCCAGGATTTTTCTCCTTATAGTGGATTTCAATGGTTACCAACAGGTTGAAGGTCCAAATGTCAGTTTCAGTGCAGCTTCAAAGAGCTTTAAACAATACCAGACGAGGAATAAGGGTCTTATCTATCGAAACGATCTGTCATTTTCGAAAAAAACCCTCAACCGTTTATGCTTTATAAACACAAAATAACGCCTTGAACGTACTTTCCTTTTCCACATTCTTCAAAACGCTTACGCTGAATGTCCTACGCCTTCCCTATTCTACTTATGGAAAAAACAAAACTGGCGAGAATAGGGAAGGCGTAGGACTAAGCACTGATTTTTGATATCTGTGTGTCTCTATATGATTTTGCAGCTGTTTTGTTGTTGTTGTTGTTGTTTTTTTGTGCATGTGTTTAAAAATAAACTCTTTTTAGCTGATTGTTGTTGGAACTCTTGCTGTAGTTTCACAGTGGCAATAATGAAAAATATTAGTCTGTTAATAATGTAACTATGGATAAAACACAGTATGAATTCAGCGAATCAAGAGACGATGTGATGTTAGGTCTTCACCAACACATAACTATCAGCACTCAACCATTTTTTCTCCACATTTGTTCCTGCCATGATAAACGTGATTTGCACAAATAGTTTAAGCAGCAAAAGAAAAAAACAAAAACTGACGTGTAAAAAGTTGCCAGTAGTTTACTGTAAAATTGAGTTTTGTGTGTCACCATTGTGCTGAAGAGTCGAGCCTGTGCTTAAGTTCAGGAGAAGATTGAGAGACATTGGTGATATGCTGCATGTTGTTTTCTTTAACAGATGGTGACTGTGTTGTTGCTGATGCAGTGAAAATCTTTTTATTCAAAATGTTTTTTATTGAACTCTAAAGAAATAAGTTCATAGTAATAATATGCATGTGTTATTAGCATATAATAAAAATTAGTTTGTAAACTGAAATGTCAGTCTGACAGATTGAGGCTGTTGGTTTCTGCAAATGAAATGAGGTAACACAAGTTTTAATTTAGTGCATGGTATCTTTACAGTAACATACTGTAGATTACAACAGTGTCGCCAGTATTTTACTGTAAAGCCCGGCAAGGAGTGTAACATTAATGATCAATACAGTATGTTACAGTAAACTTTATTTCAATAGTCCACTTTAGACAATCTGCTGACTTTAAGTAACTACATCAACTTAATCTACTAACCCGAACCCTAACCCAACACTAATACTCTGATGAGATGTAGATGAAATTAGTTATAGTTAGTACAGTGTCTACAGTGGACTCGAAATAAACCGTAATTATAAACCTTTGCTAATGTTAATTAATAAAAATACAACTGTTCATTGTCAGTACATGTTAGTTCAGTTCATTAAATAACGTTAACAGATACAATGATTTTAGTAATCAAATGTTAATACAAATGATCCAGTTTTTAAATATCAAATTAAAGGAAGACAGCTTCACTCTGACTCTCTTGAGTATCATCTTAATATAGAGACTCAATAACAAACATTCACAGTCATATTGTAAATACCATGGTTAGGATTAGTGCTGATTCAATTTATGTTGTTGTAATTACTCTTCCTTTCATATAATTTAATGTCTATCTTTCTTTTCTCACACTTTACTGTCAGCCAGTTGAACTGTGAGATCTGTCTGACGTCTCTCCTCATCTGGAACGGAAGATTAGACATTTAATTTAATATTATACAGCATAAATCTATATTATATTCTATACTGTGCTCATTTAGATCATGTATAATATAATAGTGTTTAGTAATCAAATGTTAATACAAATGATCCAGTTTTTAAATATCAAATTAAAGGAAGACAGCTTCACTCTGACTCTCTTGAGTATCATCTTAATATAGAGACTCAATAACAAACATTCACAGTCATATTGTAAATACCATGGTTAGGATTAGTGCTGATTCAATTTATGTTGTTGTAATTACTCTTCCTTTCATATAATTTAATGTCTATCTTTCTTTTCTCACACTTTACTGTCAGCCAGTTGAACTGTGAGATCTGTCTGACGTCTCTCCTCATCTGGAACGGAAGATTAGACATTTAATTTAATATTATACAGCATAAATCTATATTATATTCTATACTGTGCTCATTTAGATCATGTATAATATAATAGTGTAGTCTTAATAAAATATTAAAATGATGTATGTTATAGTATGAACTAAGACTATTGGTTATAACAGGAAATATACTTTACTGGAGTTAAAGAGTGACAAACTGTCATTGTTTTTGTTTTTGTTTTCCAACAACAGCAGATTTGATTAGATCAGATCGAGTACAATATGAAAGGAGCTGTTTTTATCAGTATTTGAGAGATATCTACAGCCCTTTGATCAACTCCACCACAGTGATCTATCAGGGTCCTCTGGATGTTGATCAGTATCAGGTTTAACATTATTTCCCCGTCAGATGATAATGAAATATTTGCAGTTGTGCCACCCTGACATTTGAGAATATACAAATTGCCAGGCAATTGTATTTTAATGATCTCAACAGCTTTAAATCTTCAGATATTTATGAAATTATTTCATATGTAAATTCAAACATAACATTATGCCAAAGTATTTTATCTTGAAACATGTCTTTGTTGTTTGTAAATATTCACAAAATAATCAAAACAGGGGAAAAAAACAGTAAACAAATCTTGACTTGTTTCCCCCCAAAAATATCTGCTGATACGTTTGAAGACGAGGATCTGAGGCCGTTCCTCTCCAGATCCGTCAGATTCACAGGTTTCGCTTGTGGACTCTTTCACTGCGCTCCAGGGCTTCAGCGTTTCCTGATTTCAGCAAGCTTTCCTCACGCCTCAACACAGTATTCTCAGGTTTCCCCACAGTGAAATATGATTTTAGGAAATTGTCACCCCATATTTATTTCCCAGTGCAGGCTGTGGAGCTTCTCACTTTACAGACAGTGAGAGGACGATCACGCAGGCCACCTGAGGAGGAGGATGAGAGGAAGAACACTGACGACTGATGAAAATACAGGCACGCAGATACAGAGACTCACGAGATAGAAGCCTCTGGAGATGTTTGACATTTGTTATTCAACTGTGAACAGTACAGAACCTGATTAAGAACTTCGTTCTGTCTCATATTTGATGAAGTTTGCATCATTGATCATCATTTCTCGTTTATTACAGTGAAGCTGCTTTGAAACAAGCTGTTTTGTATAAAGAACTATAGAAATAAAGCTGACTTGACTTGTAAATAATACAGATTATACCGAATGATTAACTCAGATCAGCCAGTGATAAAGAGAAATAAAACATGAAATACTGCACAATGTTTAATAAGTGAGTTATTAACCAACAAAGCCCTCAGAAAGAGCTTTCTTTGACATAGATATGAGTCCCTCTCGCTCAAACAAACATTCGAGAACCACTGATCTCAGATGGTGTCAAATAAATCATTTCTTAATTTTAAAAATTGAGCTTTTTATTATTAAACTGAAATTCAAAGGAATTTCTGCACATCTGTAACTCAACACCAGACGATCATCCTCCTGGAAAAGTGTCCAACATTACCGACCAAAATAATCACTGTAAGTGCCCTAACAAAAAAATCTGCTGACCAGAATCATGTAAAACAAATGCTCTTATTTTAATATATTTCTTAAGATAAAGTATCACATTCTCATATTTGTTGAAAAGATGCCTTGAGGGGAACAACTTTTTAAGAGATATTGTAGCAATATTGAGTAAACCACAACTGTAAGAGTTATATTTTACAAGGTTCATTCAAACTAAGGTTTACTCTGCTGTGTAAATGGAGGCATTTAATAGACTTCTGTCGTTTTATATCTAGTTATAAACACTATAGCCCTCACCTTAACTTTATGCATTTATCAACACATTTTTGGTAACACTTTATTTTGATGGTTTTATCTACTGACTGTAAGTAATTAATAAAAAATAAAGTAAGTTTAAAATAAAGTTTTTCCCGCCTTTAAAAAACAAACAAACAAACTTTTTTATACTCATTGATAAATGAGTCCGTCCCCTAAATGAGGTTTAGACAGATGCAGCTCACATCTGTGTACACTTCTACACAAACACTGGAACGCAGGTACTTTGATACACAACTCACACACTGATCAAGAAATCATAAAGATGCATGTTCATTTTATTGAAGACAAAAAAATAATGAATAATTTACAGCAACAGTGAATGATTAATGAATAATTTTACAGTGACAGTTGAGGCACAAGATAATTTGTTATTCTATCATTATATTAATTATTAAATTAAACAAAATCATTATATTAAACACAATGTGTTCTTAATCTTAAATTAAACATATATTTGTTATACAATCATTAACATTAAATTAAAAATCATTTCAAAACAAATGTGAGCCGATTATAAAATCAACAAAAATAGATTAGTGATATTAAGACCTAACATTGTTCTTTCTGATATTACATGATCGATTACTGGTATTGATCTAATGGAGTGCTTGATTTTTGACAGTGATTTCATTGATTTTTGCTAATGTTGGATTCATTGATCGTGTATCATGTTAAAGTCAGAAGCCACACGCAGGACGCGATGAACCACACGCCTGGACCGAGACGGAGCGCTGACGCAGATCCTGAAACACACACACACACACACTCATCATTAGTGTCATTCGTTAGTGTTGGACAGTTTGTTCTGGGGGTAAATGGTGACTCAGTGGATCAGAGGGGGCGTGGCTCTACCTTGTGCAGCGACAGTCGTAGCTGATTGGCTGAGAGCGTGCGTCTGCGTGCTGTTGCCATTGGCGGTGATGTTGGTCTGTCCGGTGACGGGAGCGGATGACGTGCTCGGATCGGCTCGGCCTCCGCGCAGACCCAGATTCAGCGTGTCTAACTGAGACTGCGGCTGTGAGGCGATCCAGGCCTGAACCACAGAGTCGTTCTCAAACGCCTTCAGATCCGCCACGGCCGAACCCATCAGAGCCCGAACATCAGACACACCCAGACTCTGAAACACACAGCTAGAGTCAGACTGAGACCAACACAGAGCTGTACGTGTGTGTGTGTGTGTGTGTGTGTGTGTGTGTGTGTGTGTGTGTGTGTGTGTGTGAGAGAGAGAGAGAGTGTTACCATGACAACAGGTAAGCTAAGGCTTCTCAAGGTGCTGACGTCCATAGTGATGTTATAAGAAGCCAAAGCTCTCACGTCCTCACGCGGAGCTCCACCTGCACACACACACACACCAAAAAGCCTAAAACTTACTAGTTTCAAACTTTGCATTGCATTAATATGAAATTTTATTTAAAAATGAAGTTTTAAACAGTAAGTATTTCAAAATATATACTCATCCAGTATAAAATTAAATACAACTGTCATCAACAGAGGTAAAAAACATAAAACTTGCTGCACTGAAAGTGTTCAGCTGGCTTAAAGGATTAGTTAACTTTCTAATTAAAATTTCCTGATAATTTACTCTCCTCCATGTCATCCAAGATGTTCATTTCTTTCTTTCTTCAGTCAAAAAGAAATGAAGGTTTTTGATGAAAACATTCCAGGATGTTTCTCCATATAGTGGACTTCACTGGACACCAAACGGTTGAAGGTCCAAATGTCAGTTTCAGTGCAGCTTCAAAGAGCTCTACATGATCCCAGACGAGGAATAAGAGTCTTATCTAGAGAAACCATCGCTCATTTTCTAAAAAAAAAAATAATAATAATAAAAATTATATAAGTTTTAACAATAAATGCTCATCTTGAACTAGCTCTCTTCTTCTTCTCTATTAGTATTCCGGCAGTGTAGACACTGCTAAGTGTATTACTGCCCTCCAC
Organism: Chanodichthys erythropterus; assembly: GCF_024489055.1. Lineage (NCBI taxonomy): Eukaryota > Metazoa > Chordata > Actinopteri > Cypriniformes > Xenocyprididae > Chanodichthys > Chanodichthys erythropterus. The sequence goes on from NC_090232.1 coordinate 56,207,456, forward strand.
AGGTCAAAGTTTGAACTAAATTGTCATTTACAATATGCTAGTGCAAGTATATAACAATTAGTTCAAACTTTGACCTGTGGAGGGCAGTAATACACTTAGCAGTGTCTACACTGCTGGAATTCTAATAGAGAAGAAGAAGAAGAGAACCAGTTCAAGATGAACATTTATGGTTAAAAACTGTATAATTTTTTTATTTTTTTTTTTGTTTTTGTCCGATGGTTTCTCTAGATAAGACTCTTATTCGTTGTCTGGTATCGTTTAAAGCTCTTTGAAGCTGCACTGAAACTGACATTTGGACCTTCAACCCGTTGAACTCCAGTGAAGTCCACTATATGGAGAAAAATCCTGGAATGTTTTCATCAAAAACCTTCATTTCTTTTCCACTGAAGAAAGAAAGACATGAACATCTTGGATGAGATGGAGGAGAGTAAATTATCAGGAAAATTTAATTTGAAAGTGAACTAATCCTTTAATCAAATTATGTGAACTGAATGTCTTTTCACACAAGCACTTTGATTGAACCAACTGAAGATTTTCAATAAAACAGTCAACTCATAATTTTGAACTTTGACCTTGACATAGAAGGCTTTTAAAGTGTGTGGGTTTGTATGGATGGCATTATATTTAGTAATACAACAGGGTACAACAGTAAACTGAGTTGCAAGAAAAATTACTTGTGTCTGCTTAAACTGCTCATTTAGCATGCACAGTTTAGTGTGGAAATTGGCAACAAAATGCCTTTGGTCCCCTGTTAGATGGTAAAGTGTGACACATGTTTGGTTGCTTTGCCCATTCTTAACATCACTACATATATATATATATATATATATATATATATATATATATATATATATATATATATATATATATATATATATATATATATATATATATCTGCTATATTCAGAGATAATCAGAATATGAAATATTGCTAATTGCAATTTACCATCTAACAGGGGACCAAAGTGTCCTTTTGTGTAGTGAAATCACTACTGCACATGCTGCTGCTGCGGCTTAACTTTAGCATGAACACTTTTGCTTGTGTGGAATTGGGCACTGAATGATGAATATACATGGTAAAAATGTGTGTGTGTTACCGAGGTAAGGGTTGATGAGGTGGTAGTAAATCGGGCCGTTGTTGCGTTGAGCTCTGTATGATGAGTTTGCAGTGACGTACAGAACTGATTTCTGCTCATATGAACATGAGGAAAGATCCAGAACATTTGCATTGCTGCTCATGAGAAGAGAGAGAGAGAGATGGACATGAATGAATGAACGAACTGAGCTGATCTTGAATAAGTGTGTGACGAGCGAGGCTTCGAGTGTGACGCAGTACCTCAGGTCTCCAGCTTTAATGCTCTGCAGTGTTGAGACGTTCAGTGAGCACAGGCTCGAGCCCATCACGTTCAGTTCATTAGTGCCTAAAGTGTGTCCGGCCTCGCTCAGATACCTGAGGATCACCTCCTTACTCTACAACACACACACACACAGGTTTATTTAGCTGTTCTTCCATCAGTTCATTTATAAATCTCATTATAATGTCTACAGACTAAAACAAACACCATTTACTAATCTTTAATAAAAATATGTTACCGTAAAGTGTTTCCACATTTATTTTATATGGTCACTGAAGCCAGTTTATCCCTGAGTACAGTCAAGTAAACACACACACCTTGTCTCGATCCCATTCTCCGTTGCTTTTGTCCATCAGAGCGGTTAACGTGTCGATGGTGGTGACGTTCCACGTCCTGATTTCGTCCACCGTGGCTTGTCGTGAAACAGACGCAAGCACCTTCAGCACGCTGTCGGCCAGACCGCCGGGATACACCTGAAACACAAGCCAGCGTCACACAAGCTCGCTCACGACAGCACTCCCAAACATAGTGTGGCCCAGATCCGGCCCACGTCTGGATTACACACTGATCTGAGCCGACGCGCTTCAGACGCACACGACTCACCTGCTTCAGCTTGTTCAGAATCACTCTCTGGAAATCGTTGTCGTCCACCTTCTCTGCGACCGCGGCCAGGTTATCCCGGAGGACCCTGACGTCCAGACACGCGTCGAACTGAGCCGAAGTGTAGCCGAACGGGAAGGAGGCGTCAGTGATGGTGGCTTCAGTGATGTTTCCTGCAGTGCAGACTGACCGACACACACATCCAACATGCTGTCATCATGCCGAGTTCATCACAACTCAACTATTATTCGGTATTCTGTGGCAGAAGCGATCTACACGGTCATATATGTCACTGTGTGTGTTTTACCTGCGGAGCGCCTGATTCTGCTTTTAGCGTCTAACTCGGCGTTGCAGTTCTTAAAGAGTTTCTTTAGTTTCGGCTTCTCTGTATTTCTCGTCCTCAAAGACGGCATGAACACCTTCATGTACTTCCTCTTCACAGACTGTAACACACACACACAGAAATAAAGCAGCGGTACACACACCTGGAACACAAGAGAGAGAGGTGAGGAGAAGAGAATAATCATCCGTACGGCGCTGAAGCGCTGCCAGAAGCCCTCAGTGAAGTACAGCGGCAGGATGTCCAATCGCTCCAGCGTCTGCTGATCCCACACCGAAGAGTTCCTGAGAGCAGAAACACACTCGCGTCTGTTATTCACCCTCACTGACGCAGAACACGAGACTCTCCGTCTCCTGACTTCTCTCACCCGTAAGCCGTGTTTCCCGTGAGCAGCAGCGCTTCCACCGCACCGATCTGAGCCTCGGACAGGTCGTGGCAGTTCTTCAGGCTCTCAATGATGGTTGGATCAGAGTTCTGGATGTAGACGGGGTCCAGCGTGCACGACAGATTCCCCAGAACCTCCACCTGATCTTTGCTCAGACTCTGACCCGAGATGCCCTACATCACACACACACACACACACACACACACGCGCACGATTACAAGAGTCTGGTGTGGAAAGACAGATACTGAGAGTGTGTGTGTGTGTGTGTGTGTGCTGCTCACCAGACAGTCTCGTGCGTTGTTGAACAGAGTCGTCTGTTTGTCGAGGACGCTGGAAAGAACAGAGTAATCTGCCGTTCCTACAGCGCTGAAATACGAGCGGCAATTTGCCTTCGCCACCTTCTCATAGCTGACCAACAAAAACACAAAAACAAATGACCATGAATACAAATAAAAGAACAAACATCCTGTTTGAGAACATTTATGAATTTGCCATTTTGAATGTTCTCACCACACTGCTCAATATGATGTTCTTCCTCAGTGTTTCTGTCTTGTTTTTGTAAATTTTATAAATACATTTTCCTTGCTATTATAATGACAGCGATGCTTGTTTCCCTATCATTCTCATTTAGACAAAAGCAAACGGATGAACGTAAATGTGTCACTCGCCTGTAGTAAAGCAGCGTTTCTGAAGGTAAATCTGTGAAGCTCGGCGAGGCCTCGTCTTTCACAAAGTTGTACATGCACATCAGCTGGAAAACAACAAGACGACGGTCAGAAACCTGGCAAACACAGGGGTGAGCAACGTCCAGCTCTGCTCTCACGGTACCTGACTCTCCTTCAGCTGGACCTTCTTGCGTCCAGGCCGATGTCGGCAGGCTCTGACCAGCTGCTTGACCTTCACTTCACTGAGCTTCTGGATGGAGGTGCAGGTGAAACCCTGCAGCAGCTCCTCGGACAGCCTGCAGAGGGAGACAAACTCGTAAACGCCTGCCGTAGGAACCATGAGCTGACACTCTCTTCATATCTCTGAGTCACTTACTCCTCGGCATCCGTACTGACACTGGCCACAGAGCCGAACAGCATCACCGCCTAATGAGCCAACCACATGACCGGAAATCAGCATACACACACAAACAAACTGCAATGCTCTGGGATATTTTACAATGTTTTTCCTCTTCCATCATCATGAAAGCAAATGAAACAGGAACATGTCGCACCTGCTCCTGCGTCCACTGCTTCTGGTTGATCAGGGTTACATTCACTGACTCCTGAGGAACCAGCAACACCCGCGGGATCGATCCAGCCAGCGCATCCGGGACATTCTCAATGACTTTAGTTTCATCGAAGGACACGATCTGGGGACAAAAGGACAGAGCGTCTGAGAGGCGGCTGAAGATGAAGAGCTGAGCATTACTATGTTAAAGGCGTCTGAGCGGCACCTTCATGACGTAAACGAGCTGCAGGATGACCGGAGCCGAGAGGATGTTGCTGATGAAGGTGGGATTGTTGGATATGCTCAGGAGCTCTGAAGGTGTGATGCTGGAGATGGTTTCCGACGGAACGCCCTTGACGAGCGTCCCGAGAGACAGCAGGGAAGAGCCAGAGTCGATCTGCAAAACATCCCGAAGACTTACTCCGAAACACAAGAGTCACTCGTCCTCATGTCTGATTCTGCTATCATTAATATGCTATTATAGTTTCTATTAATACTTTGAATTCGTTTTTATTTCTTTAGTTTCCATTTTGAGAAACATTTAAAGGATTAGTTCACTTTCAAATTAAAATTTCCTGATAATTTACTCTCCTCCATGTCATCCAAGATGTTCATGTCTTTCTTTCTTCAGTGGAAAAGAAATGAAGGAAAACATTCCAGGATGTTTCTCCATATAGTGGACTTCACTGGGGTTCAACGGGTTGAAGGTCCAAATGTCAGTTTCAGTGCAGCTTCAAAGAGCTCTACATGATCCCAGATGAGGAATAAGAGTCTTATCCAGAGAAACCATTGGACATTTACTAATTTTTTTTTTTTTTAAATGTATGCGTTTTAACAATAAATGCTCATCTTGAACTAGCTCTCTTCTTCTTCTCTATTCGAATTCCAGCAGTGTAGACACTGCTAAGTGTATTACTGCCCTCCACAGGTCAAACTTTGAACTAATTGTTATATACTTGCACTAGCATATTGAATATGACAATTTAGTTCAATGTCCGATGGTTTCTCTGGATAAGACTCTTATTCCTCGTCTGGGATCATGTAGAGCTCTTTGAAGCTGCACTGAAACTGACATTTGGACCTTCAACCCGTTGAACCCCAGTGAAGTCCACTATATGGAGAAAAATCCTGGAATGTTTTCCTCAGAAACCTTCATTTCTTTTCCACCGAAGAAAGAAAGACATGAACATCTTGGATGACATGGAGGAGAGTAAATTATCAGGAAAATTTAAAGTGAACTAATCCTTTAAGTAATTTTGTTGTTTTTTTGTCATTTTTATTAGTTTTTTAAAATATAATGTCTATATAGTTTTTCAGTTGTTTTTTTAGTTTTAGTAATTTTAGTTCTTTAAATTTAAATGAAAATCAGAAACTGAACTATTAATATTTTGAATTAGTTTTTATTAGTATATTTTCCATTTTTTATTTTAATTTTAGTTAAAGTTTTAGTATTTTTTGTTTTTGTCATTTTTATTATTATTTTTTTTTAAATATGTCTAGACAGTTTTTATTCATTTTTGTTTTAGTTAGTAGTAATTTTAGTACTTTAAATTTAAATGAAAATCAGAAACTGAACTATTAATACTTTGAATTACGGTAGTTTTTATTTGTAAATTTTCCATTGGAACTTTAGTTAAAGTTTTTATAATTTTCTTGTGTGTGTTTTTGTCATTTTTATTACTTAAAAAAAAAATATATATATATATATATAGTTTTCCTCAAAGCTTTTCAATGCGTTGTACGGTGTGGACATCTAGTGTTCATAACATTGTATAACATGTACCAAACTGCTGTGTTTCACATTTGGCTCTGCAACTGATTCTTTATTAATTTATTTTATTTATCTTAAAGAAATAATAGACATTGTCGAATGTCTTATACTTGTTATTGTACTTAGACTTTCCTATTCTGATCACTGGTAGTGTGCTGTTGTTTATGTGCATTTTGCAAACTTTACCCTACAAACTTTACCCTACGGACATGTGGGTGTTACTGAGACTCACTGGAAAGTCAGACTCAATGAGAGTTTGTATGACTGCATTAGCTTGGCCCTGATTCCAGCCTTCAGCGGCACTGAGAGTCGACAGCGCGCCCTTGATGACATCAGAGGAGGCGGAGCCTATCTGACCCTCCGTCAGGCCGACGCTCTGACTGCCGAGCAGCTGGATGGTGGAGGAGGAGATGGAGGGGAGATTGGCAGCGAGAGCAGCTGTGATCTGAACAGAGGATGATGGGAAATGTGTCAGTGCTGCAGGTCAAATACAGTAAACTGATCAAAGAATCGATCGATTGATCACCTCAGGGCTTTCGGTTCCATTGCAGAAGACGTTGATTTGTTGGATGAGCAACAAACTGTCTGATGTTCCCAGAAGCTCAAACGCAAATGACGGGATTCCACACAGGAACTGGCCTGGCAACCTGTACAACACACACACACACACACACACACACACACACACACACACACACACACACACACACGTGTGAATATACAGTTGCTCTGCTTTAGTCGTGCTTGATGTCTGTGATCCGCTGTGAAACGAACCTGATGGGGTTGAAGGACGGGTTCTGGATGTACAGCTGTGTGATATAGTAGCTCGCTACACTGGACTGGAAGGTTACGGTGCTGTTGAGCAGCTGAAGGTTCTCCGGGTTCTCCAAGAACACGCCGATCTACACAATAACAAGAGCGCCGTTACTGGAAACACTTCTCTTGAAAGTGCAGACATGCATGTGTGTGTGAAGATGAATCATCTGAAAGTCACTTTGGATAAAAGCGTGGAAGTGTGTTACCTGGTCAGATGACACGAAAGAGTTGAGGTCGGACAGAGTGACGTAGCTGATGAAGACGCCAATGTAGCTGACGAGCCAGTTCGTGGAGTTCAGCTGAGGATCGGAGGCGTCATAGCACCGCGGAGAGCCACCTATACACACACACACACACACACACACACACACAATTACCATTTTAACATACACACACATACTCATTTCCACACAACAGCTATGAAACATAAACCAAGTACATATGCGTACCGTTTGTGAGATACACCTTCATGGAGCTGTAAACATCTTCTGGGGTGAAATCAGTTTTGGAGAAGTTGTAGTTGTTTCCAAGAACTGAAACACTAAACACACACACACACACACACACACACACACTTAGTATAAAGTGAGACATTCGTGTGGAGGTATTTTGTGATGTTTAACCCTGCAGGCTTACAGTTTCTTGTACGGCAGGCAGGTGGCGTTGCGGAGTTGTGCTGGACCGATGAACTGTGAGGTGAGCAGCGGCAGGTACTGAACGAGTCGAGAATCGAACCACTGATCCACCTCAGACTGGAGCTCCACCTTCAGAACCTGAGGCCAGACGCAGAACAACACCTGCCGGCCCAAAGCCACGGACCCCAGCGGCTGCTGCGGGACACAGACACACAGATTCACACAAGGACTCTGGTGCTTCACATAAAGTACACTTTCAGTCAAGCCTAAAATGATCCATAAAGGGAATAAGCAGCAAGTGACCTCAGCGAAATCCCACAAACGAATCGTGAAAAAAGCATGATTATTTAAAGAGATCATTTGGCATGCCCTACCTTCTCCAGATACTGTGTGGTCCGGTTGTACTGGCTGAGCAGATCACAGAGTCCCGATCCGTCGCCGAGGGTCTGCGGCGCCTGCAGAAACTCGCTCAGCTCCGCTGTAGAGATGGAGCTCAACACCTGCAGGAGGAAAACAGGTCAGGAGGGCTGCGATGCAAAGAGAGCGAACGAGAGAGGAGCGTCGCTGCGGTACCTCAGGCCTCCTGCCCACAGGGACCAGAGACAGGAAGGTGCTCAGGTCCGGAAATCCGAAATGAAGGAAGAAAGTCTTGAGGAAAAGGTAGAAACTCCCACTGCCATAACAGCGAAGAGGCTCCGGATCTGCAGGGACAAACAACATCGAGAGCTGCTTCTTCAACTTCAGCTTTTCTGTGCCAGGGCTTGATTACTGATCTTAAATTACCTTTTAATAATCTTAACAATAAAAAAAATATGCCAGTGTTATTTTAGCATCATTGAGATTCTCAATGAACAGATGAAAAACAGAGTTTACTTTCAAAGGGTCCAAAAGTGCCCACAGATGGAGAAACGAGTGTGTGTTGTACCTGTGAGTAACTGTTGGATGTTGTTATAGATCTGACGTTGTGTGTTTTCATCCAGAGACGCTCTTAAAGAGTCCAGCACACTTACACTGCATCACAAACACACAAACATAGTGAATGAGTGAACCATCTGTAAACCCCATGACAACTCTCACTAGAACGGAGCTCAATGTCGGTCTCTTACGCATCCTGTCTGACGCCGCAGCCTCGAGTCCTGACGGCGTCAAAGTACTCTGTAACGCCTGCCGAGCTCAAAGCAGACAGCAGAGGTCTGAGTCGAACCGTGAGCCAAACTGACACCTCTGAATCACTGACCGAGGGAGACGACAGCTGGCCTTTCACAAACGCCGTCTGGAGGAACGCCTGCTTCACCTCCACAGAGTAGTTCAGTTCGTTCACCTGTACGACACGACAGGGAATGCCTCATTAGAAAAATACATAAATATCTGCATGTCACTGAGAAAAATCCCATTACGCACTTGGATGTTTGGAGAAAGAACATCAAAGAAGTCTGAAAGCCGCTGTGTTTCAATAGCCCTCATCACTGTGTGAACATCCTGCGGTCCGCGGAGCCGTGAAGGGGCGGAGCAAAGCTCAGCCAGCTGGGGCGGAGTCAGCAAGTATGCAACTTTCACCTGACAGAGAGAGAGACGGGCATTAAAACACTGAGAGAGACGAGTATTCCAGCACACAGGCTGTAGTTTCTCTGCTCACCCCATCAAAGTCTCCCTTCAAGTTGATCAGTTCAGTAAAGGAGGCAAATATGCGGAACTGGCCGAAATTCTTCAGCAGCCAGTCAGAGTCATTGTTCATACTCTGGACACAGGACTGACCTAAATATCAGAAAGCCATGAGATGCACAGACTTACACTCACACGCAGACACAAACACTGGGTTTCATGTTTTATGGGGACATTACATAGACATAGAATGACTTTTATACTGTACAAACTGCATATTCTAGCCCCTAACCCAACAGGACCAAAAATGTCCCCACAAAAACAAAAATGACAGGTTTTACTATTCTTGTGGGGACATTTGGACACACACACACACACACACACAGTACCTTGGCCCTGCTGGTGGGAGAGATAGTCACGTGTGAAGCGGTAGACATCCTTAGTCTGAATCACTGTGAGGCTGCTGAACACGTTATCACAGCCTTTCACGCTACAAACACAAAAATACAGAAATGAATGGAAGAAACACAAAGGTATTTTGCTAAACACAAAGACTAAGATGCCAAGGACAGAGATCGGAAGTAACGAAGTACAAATACTTCGTTATCACTGTACTTAAGTTGATTTTTCTGGTATCAGTACTTTACTTCACAATTTACTTTCACTCCTTACATTTTTACACAAATATCTGTACTTTCTACTTATTACATTTTCAAACCATGCTGGCGTCTCTAATAAATCATGAATCGGTTAGTCTTGACTGTCCGCTACGATTCGCTTCGCGCGCGCTCTGCGCCTCAGCTAACAGGGTTTTGATCACAGTAATTAATGCGAGAGACTCGAGAGTGGAGTAGAAGACTCCGGGTGGAGCAGAGAGTTCAATTGCTGGTCAGTTTCATCTGTAAATACTCTATTGTAGTTTTGTCTGATTACTTAGTTAAGCATTAAACTGCTAGCGACTGTTAGCAGTAGCAGCCCATTACTATCATCACGAAAAAATACTGTATGCTAAAGGACATCATTATTTTCTATTGTAAAGTTATAGTAATTTAGCAGACAAATATTCACATGATTTTATAATAGGTTAAGAGGTAGCCTGGATGGTTGTGAGATTCCCCAGCCTGAAATTTTGTCCCTGTCCGGATCTGCTCTACATGGTGGTTGTTCAGATGCATTCATTAGCTATTGTAAGTTCTTATGTATTACACAAAATACACAGATTAACTGTAGACACGAAAATGCAAGGGTGTCGTTTTCAGATTTACCTGGTTTCAAAAAATAGCTGTTTAAGGCTCCCAAAACGCCAGATCTGTCTGGACGAAACACCGATAAGATATAATATACAGCTGAACGCGTCTCCGTGTGGACGGGCTCTAAAACAGGTAGTAGTAATACTTACTTCTTACTTAAGTACATGTCAGAGCCCATACTTCTTTACTTTAACTCGAGTAAAAAAGTGAAGTCCGTACTTCAACTTTTACCAGTCTTTTTAAACATCTGTACTTCTACTTGAGTGAAGGATGTGTGAACTTTTGCCATCTCAAGTCAAGGAAGGTTCAAAGGCTTTGTTGTGTTCCAGTTCATCATTGATAATAACAAAGACTATAGAATAACAAGACGCATCACTCGTATTGTTTTGAATGGGAGTAAGTGTAAGTCCCGCCTTCTAAATAAGAGCCAATCGCCGACTGGTAAAGTCTTCACGACACTTCAGCGGCCGTTAGAATCACCGGTTTCTATAGAAACAGTCAGACGCGCGCCTCCGAAGAGACGCACATTTAGGTCTGCGCATATGCATTAGCTTGATCCAGCCTGAAAAATACTGTTTTTTTTTTTTTGTCATGATTTGAGCGTTTAGAAACTACATTTATGACCTGGTTGTTGTTAGATTTCATTGGTGATTTCAAATATGAAATTTAATCGTAAGGTTGGTGAACAGTTTTGGAGAATTTGATGTTTCCCCATTCAAAGAGATTGCATGATGCCCAGGATGCCCGAGAGGCGTTTCAAACATGGCCGCCGAGTGAAATGACTTGTCTTAAAGGGACTTTGATAATAATAATAATAATACATGTTATTTGGGTGGCAAATTAGCATATTTAAATGATTTCTGGAGAATCAAGTAATGGAGCTTTTCCATCACATAAATAAATTACCATTTAAAAGATATTCAAAATGAAAACAGTTCTTTTAAATTTTAATATTTCTCAATATTTTTTATTAAATAATTGCAGCCTTGGTGAGAATAAGAGACTTCATTTAAAACACCATGAACCCAAACTTTTGAGCAGTACTGTATCACTGCAAATAGACCAGAAAAGACAGTGGACACATTCTCTCTTTTTAAACAAGCATTTCCAATACTATCCTGAATTTTATGAAATAATATGACCATTACATAATTAAAAAAAAATAAAAAAAATAATGAAGCATTAATGTATCTAGTTAATTAACTTCTTTAAATAAATGAGAAGGTTGTAACTTGACAAGCACAGTGAAGACTCACTGTTTATTTCTGTGCACTTTGTGAATTTAAAGGACCAAAAATGAAAGATTTTTAGAAAGTGACAGTTCTAAAAATGGCAGACTGACCCTGTCCATTGCACTGATGTCTGAACTTCATGTCTAACTCAATTTCAAAGCCGTTGCCCAACACTGCCTTAATTTTTCTGAAATAGACATTTTTCTGCTTGACTAAGGAAGGACTCAATGTTGCAAAGGTAGTGCTCACATTTCTCTGTAAGAATCACAGCTGATGTTCTTAGGGATAACAGAAAGACTATCTGGACCGATCCCAGGGAGGAACAAGTGCAGGTAAGTCTGGAACCACAGAGCAAACGTCTGCGGGTCGAAGGTGTCAAATCTGGTCACCAGATCCATCAATGTCATGTTCAGAATGATGCTGCTAACAGCAGTGTTGATGCTTGATATGTTTCTCTGAAATCAAAGCACAATGTTGACACATTCACATATACTTTTTAATAGACACTGCACTGGGCACTGAGTACATCTGAATCAACATTTATTTATCCAAAAAAACTAAAACAAAACACACACATTATATGAATATGTAAGATTCTTGTTCAAAAGCATCAGAGTCATGGTCTAGGCCATTTAGGATAATCAGGTTCATCGAAAACAAAAGAAAGCAAAACTAAAAACGACTCACCTCCTTGCTGACCTCCACAAATTTTTCAAAGAATTCCTCAAGCTGCTTCTCATCTGGGGATTGTAGGATGCTGCTCAACACCTCCGTCACCACGGTCACATTTTCGAGAGCAGAGGTGGACGGATCCAACAGCAGCTCTGCTTTCTGATCAGGTGACAGGTTTTCCAGAGCTGCCAGCTAAGGTGAACAAATACCAAGGAAACAGCACATGACTGTCAGTGCTCCGCTGTCTGTCCAACACTAAGCACAAGTACCTGTGCCAATCAAAGGCTCTCTTAAAGCTGTGTGACAACAGAAACATAAAAGAAGGTAGGTGTTTTACCCCGCTGATGTTCAAGTCCTTAAGGTCTGAGTAACTGGCCACAGTGCTGAACGGGCCCAAGTTGGCGTCAAGCCATTTAGCATCGCTGCTAATGTTCTGTCTGCAATCTGTTTGTAAAGACAGGGGTGGAGGAAGATCAGTCTGCATCCCAGCACCGTTATGAAGTTGACGCACAACTACAGTGAGCCGTAAGCTGAAAAAACACACTGCAACGCACTCTATCCTGGCAATAGCGGGACGCAGCAAAAGCATGCTCTGGAAGGCCTACCTGGACTGCTAAACTGGGCGGCAAATGTTTTCAGGCGCTCCACCAGGACTTTGGTTATCTCCTGCGTCCTGATGAGTGTCATTTTAGGGAACACAGATCCCAGTCCTTTAACGCTGCAACAGAAAGCCACAGAGGGTGATTTATGTGGATGTATTGGTGCAGATCTACAAACTTCCTGTCTCCAAGTTCAGGCACTCACATCACACGGTAGCTGGCGCAGCTTATGTCAGCAGTGGCAGTAACCAGCATTTCTGCGGTGAAACTGGGGAGGATAGGGACGAGCTTCGCAGTGAACCACTCAGTCAAGGTAGCGGCCTCAAAATCCTGGATCTTCAGTTGGATGATTATGAAGGTTCGGTTCATCATCACGTCTCTCACAGCAGGGGTGATATCAGGTATCTGCGGAAACACAAAACCTGGCACTGTAAGAGAGTACCATACTTTGGGCTGTTCTCCATGGCATCAGTGAGATCTCTGTCCGACACTTTCACTTGAATTGACTTGCCTCAGGAGCTGCGCGCAGTGCCGTCAGAAACTCCTCTACGTTCTTGCGAGCGTCGCCTTTTTCCAGTCGGTCGAACACAGCGCTGATCTGATCGGTGTTGTTCAATACTCCAGAGCGCAGTGTGAGTTCAGCTACTTGGGTAGGGCTCAGCAGTGCCAATGATTCCAACTGTAGCACATCATGAATGACAGAATTTATTAGAGATGGAGCTGTTTATTAAAATGAAAGAAGATGAGCAACTGGCGCACTATTGCGAGAAAAGATGAGGCAAGAAGAGAAGAGAAAACAATATTGAGCAGCTTCTCTTGGGCTTCAACTCAACTCATAAGCCACCTGAAACAATAAAGTACTTACGAAATCGACGGGGAGAGGAGGCGTGCAGCCTGAAGGGAAGGCAAGAAAAAAAGAGATTTCTGTCAGGAGGCGGCCAATGGCATATGGCTTACATTCACATACATTTTGTCAGAATTCTTTTCGTTTTACTTTGGTCATGCCATACCTTGTGGTGGTGACTGTCCAAGTTGGTCTTTGCTTGACCTGAGCTCCTCTTTAAGGTCAGATGGGAGAACTGCCAAAGCCTTCTCCAGGCCTTTCAATCTAAAGAAGCATACAGAATGCAGATTTTCAATGCTTAATTCTACAGACTGCGTAAATACGTGAAACCAAAGGAGACAGATTTCTCACATTGCTTTGTAAGAGTCGCAGGTGAGGTTGGTGGGGATCACCACCAGAACCGAAGGACGGAAGCTGGCCAGCAGGACCACGAGATTGATTTGAAACCACAGCTCATAGTCACTCGTTTGGAAGAGGGGGAATTTAGGAGCCAGAGCAGTCAAAGTCAGGTTCAGTATTGCGTCTCGGACGTCCCCTTTTGTTATGTAGGTTATGTTTTCCTGGGGGGGGGGGGGGGCAGACACTTTTAGCATCAAGACAGGAACTTCTAACTAATATTCTTGTTCAAAAGCATCAGAGTCATGGTCTAGGCCATTTAGGATAATCAGGTTCATCGAAAACAAAAGAAAGCAAAACTAAAAACGACTCACCTCCTTGCTGACCTCCACAAATTTTTCAAAGAATTCCTCAAGCTGCTTCTCATCTGGGGATTGTAGGATGCTGCTCAACACCTCCGTCACCACTGTCACATTTTCGAGAGCAGAGGTGGACGGATCCAACAGCAGCTCTGCTTTCTGATCAGGTGACAGGTTTTCCAGAGCTGCCAGCTAAGGTGAACAAATACCAAGGAAACAGCACATGACTGTCAGCGCTCCGCTGTCTGTCCAACACTAAGCACAAGTACCTGTGCCAATCAAAGGCTCTCTTAAAGCTGTGTGACAACAGAAACATAACAGAAGGTAGGTGTTTTACCCCGCTGATGTTCAAGTCCTTAAGGTCTGAGTAACTGGCCACAGTGCTGAACGGGCCCAAGTTGGCGTCAAGCCATTTAGCATCGCTGCTAATGTTCTGTCTGCAATCTGTTTGTAAAGACAGGGGTGGAGGAAGATCAGTCTGCATCCCAGCACCGTTATGAAGTTGACGCACAACTACAGTGAGCCGTAAGCTGAAAAAACACACTGCAACGCACTCTATCCTGGCAATAGCGGGACGCAGCAAAAACATGCTCTGGAAGGCCTACCTGGACTGCTAAACTGGGCGGCAAATGTCTTCAGGCGCTCCACCAGGACTTTGGTTATCTCCTGCGTCCTGATGAGTGTCATTTTAGGGAACACAGATCCCAGTCCTTTAACGCTGCAACAGAAAGCCACAGAGGGTGATTTATGTGGATGTATTGGTGCAGATCTACAAACTTCCTGTCTCCAAGTTCAGGCACTCACATCACACGGTAGCTGGCGCAGCTTGTGTCAGCAGTGGCAGTAACCAGCATTTCTGCGGTGAAACTGGGGAGGATAGGGACGAGCTTCGCAGTGAACCACTCAGTCAAGGTAGCGGCCTCAAAATCCTGGATCTTCAGTTGGATGATTATGAAGGTTCGGTTCATCATCACGTCTCTCACAGCAGGGGTGATATCAGGTATCTGCGGAAACACAAAACCTGGCACTGTAAGAGAGTACCATACTTTGGGCTGTTCTCCATGGCATCAGTGAGATCTCTGTCCGACACTTTCACTTGAGTTGACTTGCCTCAGGAGCTGCGCGCAGTGCCGTCAGAAACTCCTCTACGTTCTTGCGAGCGTCGCCTTTTTCCAGTCGGTCGAACACAGCGCTGATCTGATCGGTGTTGTTCAATACTCCAGAGCGCAGTGTGAGTTCAGCTACTTGGGTAGGGCTCAGCAGTGCCAATGATTCCAACTGTAGCACATCATGAATGACAGAATTTATTAGAGATGGAGCTGTTTATTAAAATGAAAGAAGATGAGCAACTGGCGCACTATTGCGAGAAAAGATGAGGCAAGAAGAGAAGAGAAAACAATATTGAACAGCTTCTTTTGGGCTTCAACTCAACTCATAAGCCACCTGAAACAATAAAGTACTTACGAAATCGACTGGGAGAGGAGGCGTGCAGCCTGAAGGGAAAGCAAGAAAAAAAGAGATTTCTGTCAGGAGGCGGCCAATGGCATATGGCTTACATTCACATACATTTTGTCAGAATTCTTTTCGTTTTACTTTGGTCATGCCATACCTTGTGGTGGTGACTGTCCAAGTTGGTCTTTGCTTGACCTGAGCTCCTCTTTAAGGTCAGATGGGAGAACTGCCAAAGCCTTCTCCAGGCCTTTCAATCTAAAGAAGCATACAGAATGCAGATTTTCAATGCTTAATTCTACAGACTGCGTAAATACGTGAAACCAAAGGAGACAGATTTCTCACATTGCTTTGTAAGAGTCGCAGGTGAGGTTGGTGGGGATCACCACCAGAACCGAAGGACGGAAGCTGGCCAGCAGGACCACGAGATTGATTTGAAACCACAGCTCATAGTCACTCGTTTGGAAGAGGGGGAATTTAGGAGCCAGAGCAGTCAAAGTCAGGTTCAGTATTGCGTCTCGGACGTCCCCTTTTGTTATGTAGGTTATGTTTTCCTGGGGGGGGGGGGCAGACACTTTTAGCATCAAGACAGGAACTTCTAACTAATATTCTTGTTCAAAAGCATCAGAGTCATGGTCTAGGCCATTTAGGATAATCAGGTTCATCGAAAACAAAAGAAAGCAAAACTAAAAACGACTCACCTCCTTGCTGACCTCCACAAATTTTTCAAAGAATTCCTCAAGCTGCTTCTCATCTGGGGATTGTAGGATGCTGCTCAACACCTCCGTCACCACTGTCACATTTTCGAGAGCAGAGGTGGACGGATCCAACAGCAGCTCTGCTTTCTGATCAGGTGACAGGTTTTCCAGAGCTGCCAGCTAAGGTGAACAAATACCAAGGAAACAGCACATGACTGTCAGCGCTCCGCTGTCTGTCCAACACTAAGCACAAGTACCTGTGCCAATCAAAGGCTCTCTTAAAGCTGTGTGACAACAGAAACATAACAGAAGGTAGGTGTTTTACCCCGCTGATGTTCAAGTCCTTAAGGTCTGAGTAACTGGCCACAGTGCTGAACGGGCCCAAGTTGGCGTCAAGCCATTTAGCATCGCTGCTAATGTTCTGTCTGCAATCTGTTTGTAAAGACAGGGGTGGAGGAAGATCAGTCTGCATCCCAGCACCGTTATGAAGTTGACGCACAACTACAGTGAGCCGTAAGCTGAAAAAACACACTGCAACGCACTCTATCCTGGCAATAGCGGGACGCAGCAAAAACATGCTCTGGAAGGCCTACCTGGACTGCTAAACTGGGCGGCAAATGTCTTCAGGCGCTCCACCAGGACTTTGGTTATCTCCTGCGTCCTGATGAGTGTCATTTTAGGGAACACAGATCCCAGTCCTTTAACGCTGCAACAGAAAGCCACAGAGGGTGATTTATGTGGATGTATTGGTGCAGATCTACAAACTTCCTGTCTCCAAGTTCAGGCACTCACATCACACGGTAGCTGGCGCAGCTTGTGTCAGCAGTGGCAGTAACCAGCATTTCTGCGGTGAAACTGGGGAGGATAGGGACGAGCTTCGCAGTGAACCACTCAGTCAAGGTAGCGGCCTCAAAATCCTGGATCTTCAGTTGGATGATTATGAAGGTTCGGTTCATCATCACGTCTCTCACAGCAGGGGTGATATCAGGTATCTGCGGAAACACAAAACCTGGCACTGTAAGAGAGTACCATACTTTGGGCTGTTCTCCATGGCATCAGTGAGATCTCTGTCCGACACTTTCACTTGAGTTGACTTGCCTCAGGAGCTGCGCGCAGTGCCGTCAGAAACTCCTCTACGTTCTTGCGAGCGTCGCCTTTTTCCAGTCGGTCGAACACAGCGCTGATCTGATCGGTGTTGTTCAATACTCCAGAGCGCAGTGTGAGTTCAGCTACTTGGGTAGGGCTCAGCAGTGCCAATGATTCCAACTGTAGCACATCATGAATGACAGAATTTATTAGAGATGGAGCTGTTTATTAAAATGAAAGAAGATGAGCAACTGGCGCACTATTGCGAGAAAAGATGAGGCAAGAAGAGAAGAGAAAACAATATTGAACAGCTTCTTTTGGGCTTCAACTCAACTCATAAGCCACCTGAAACAATAAAGTACTTACGAAATCGACTGGGAGAGGAGGCGTGCAGCCTGAAGGGAAAGCAAGAAAAAAAGAGATTTCTGTCAGGAGGCGGCCAATGGCATATGGCTTACATTCACATACATTTTGTCAGAATTCTTTTCGTTTTACTTTGGTCATGCCATACCTTGTGGTGGTGACTGTCCAAGTTGGTCTTTGCTTGACCTGAGCTCCTCTTTAAGGTCAGATGGGAGAACTGCCAAAGCCTTCTCCAGGCCTTTCAATCTAAAGAAGCATACAGAATGCAGATTTTCAATGCTTAATTCTACAGACTGCGTAAATACGTGAAACCAAAGGAGACAGATTTCTCACATTGCTTTGTAAGAGTCGCAGGTGAGGTTGGTGGGGATCACCACCAGAACCGAAGGACGGAAGCTGGCCAGCAGGACCACGAGATTGATTTGAAACCACAGCTCATAGTCACTCGTTTGGAAGAGGGGGAATTTAGGAGCCAGAGCAGTCAAAGTCAGGTTCAGTATTGCGTCTCGGACGTCCCCTTTTGTTATGTAGGTTATGTTTTCCTGGGGGGGGGCAGACACTTTTAGCATCAAGACAGGAACTTCTAACTAATATTCTTGTTCAAAAGCATCAGAGTCATGGTCTAGGCCATTTAGGATAATCAGGTTCATCGAAAACAAAAGAAAGCAAAACTAAAAACGACTCACCTCCTTGCTGACCTCCACAAATTTTTCAAAGAATTCCTCAAGCTGCTTCTCATCTGGGGATTGTAGGATGCTGCTCAACACCTCCGTCACCACGGTCACATTTTCGAGAGCAGAGGTGGACGGATCCAACAGCAGCTCTGCTTTCTGATCAGGTGACAGGTTTTCCAGAGCTGCCAGCTAAGGTGAACAAATACCAAGGAAACAGCACATGACTGTCAGCGCTCCGCTGTCTGTCCAACACTAAGCACAAGTACCTGTGCCAATCAAAGGCTCTCTTAAAGCTGTGTGACAACAGAAACATAACAGAAGGTAGGTGTTTTACCCCGCTGATGTTCAAGTCCTTAAGGTCTGAGTAACTGGCCACAGTGCTGAACGGGCCCAAGTTGGCGTCAAGCCATTTAGCATCGCTGCTAATGTTCTGTCTGCAATCTGTTTGTAAAGACAGGGGTGGAGGAAGATCAGTCTGCATCCCAGCACCGTTATGAAGTTGACGCACAACTACAGTGAGCCGTAAGCTGAAAAAACACACTGCAACGCACTCTATCCTGGCAATAGCGGGACGCAGCAAAAGCATGCTCTGGAAGGCCTACCTGGACTGCTAAACTGGGCGGCAAATGTCTTCAGGCGCTCCACCAGGACTTTGGTTATCTCCTGCGTCCTGATGAGTGTCATTTTAGGGAACACAGATCCCAGTCCTTTAACGCTGCAACAGAAAGCCACAGAGGGTGATTTATGTGGATGTATTGGTGCAGATCTACAAACTTCCTGTCTCCAAGTTCAGGCACTCACATCACACGGTAGCTGGCGCAGCTTGTGTCAGCAGTGGCAGTAACCAGCATTTCTGCGGTGAAACTGGGGAGGATAGGGACGAGCTTCGCAGTGAACCACTCAGTCAAGGTAGCGGCCTCAAAATCCTGGATCTTCAGTTGGATGATTATGAAGGTTCGGTTCATCATCACGTCTCTCACAGCAGGGGTGATATCAGGTATCTGCGGAAACACAAAACCTGGCACTGTAAGAGAGTACCATACTTTGGGCTGTTCTCCATGGCATCAGTGAGATCTCTGTCCGACACTTTCACTTGAGTTGACTTGCCTCAGGAGCTGCGCGCAGTGCCGTCAGAAACTCCTCTACGTTCTTGCGAGCGTCGCCTTTTTCCAGTCGGTCGAACACAGCGCTGATCTGATCGGTGTTGTTCAATACTCCAGAGCGCAGTGTGAGTTCAGCTACTTGGGTAGGGCTCAGCAGTGCCAATGATTCCAACTGTAGCACATCATGAATGACAGAATTTATTAGAGATGGAGCTGTTTATTAAAATGAAAGAAGATGAGCAACTGGCGCACTATTGCGAGAAAAGATGAGGCAAGAAGAGAAGAGAAAACAATATTGAACAGCTTCTTTTGGGCTTCAACTCAACTCATAAGCCACCTGAAACAATAAAGTACTTACGAAATCGACTGGGAGAGGAGGCGTGCAGCCTGAAGGGAAAGCAAGAAAAAAAGAGATTTCTGTCAGGAGGCGGCCAATGGCATATGGCTTACATTCACATACATTTTGTCAGAATTCTTTTCGTTTTACTTTGGTCATGCCATACCTTGTGGTGGTGACTGTCCAAGTTGGTCTTTGCTTGACCTGAGCTCCTCTTTAAGGTCAGATGGGAGAACTGCCAAAGCCTTCTCCAGGCCTTTCAATCTAAAGAAGCATACAGAATGCAGATTTTCAATGCTTAATTCTACAGACTGCGTAAATACGTGAAACCAAAGGAGACAGATTTCTCACATTGCTTTGTAAGAGTCGCAGGTGAGGTTGGTGGGGATCACCACCAGAACCGAAGGACGGAAGCTGGCCAGCAGGACCACGAGATTGATTTGAAACCACAGCTCATAGTCACTCGTTTGGAAGAGGGGGAATTTAGGAGCCAGAGCAGTCAAAGTCAGGTTCAGTATTGCGTCTCGGACGTCCCCTTTTGTTATGTAGGTTATGTTTTCCTGGGGGGGGGGCAGACACTTTTAGCATCAAGACAGGAACTTCTAACTAATATTCTTGTTCAAAAGCATCAGAGTCATGGTCTAGGCCATTTAGGATAATCAGGTTCATCGAAAACAAAAGAAAGCAAAACTAAAAACGACTCACCTCCTTGCTGACCTCCACAAATTTTTCAAAGAATTCCTCAAGCTGCTTCTCATCTGGGGATTGTAGGATGCTGCTCAACACCTCCGTCACCACGGTCACATTTTCGAGAGCAGAGGTGGACGGATCCAACAGCAGCTCTGCTTTCTGATCAGGTGACAGGTTTTCCAGAGCTGCCAGCTAAGGTGAACAAATACCAAGGAAACAGCACATGACTGTCAGCGCTCCGCTGTCTGTCCAACACTAAGCACAAGTACCTGTGCCAATCAAAGGCTCTCTTAAAGCTGTGTGACAACAGAAACATAACAGAAGGTAGGTGTTTTACCCCGCTGATGTTCAAGTCCTTAAGGTCTGAGTAACTGGCCACAGTGCTGAACGGGCCCAAGTTGGCGTCAAGCCATTTAGCATCGCTGCTAATGTTCTGTCTGCAATCTGTTTGTAAAGACAGGGGTGGAGGAAGATCAGTCTGCATCCCAGCACCGTTATGAAGTTGACGCACAACTACAGTGAGCCGTAAGCTGAAAAAACACACTGCAACGCACTCTATCCTGGCAATAGCGGGACGCAGCAAAAGCATGCTCTGGAAGGCCTACCTGGACTGCTAAACTGGGCGGCAAATGTCTTCAGGCGCTCCACCAGGACTTTGGTTATCTCCTGCGTCCTGATGAGTGTCATTTTAGGGAACACAGATCCCAGTCCTTTAACGCTGCAACAGAAAGCCACAGAGGGTGATTTATGTGGATGTATTGGTGCAGATCTACAAACTTCCTGTCTCCAAGTTCAGGCACTCACATCACACGGTAGCTGGCGCAGCTTGTGTCAGCAGTGGCAGTAACCAGCATTTCTGCGGTGAAACTGGGGAGGATAGGGACGAGCTTCGCAGTGAACCACTCAGTCAAGGTAGCGGCCTCAAAATCCTGGATCTTCAGTTGGATGATTATGAAGGTTCGGTTCATCATCACGTCTCTCACAGCAGGGGTGATATCAGGTATCTGCGGAAACACAAAACCTGGCACTGTAAGAGAGTACCATACTTTGGGCTGTTCTCCATGGCATCAGTGAGATCTCTGTCCGACACTTTCACTTGAGTTGACTTGCCTCAGGAGCTGCGCGCAGTGCCGTCAGAAACTCCTCTACGTTCTTGCGAGCGTCGCCTTTTTCCAGTCGGTCGAACACAGCGCTGATCTGATCGGTGTTGTTCAATACTCCAGAGCGCAGTGTGAGTTCAGCTACTTGGGTAGGGCTCAGCAGTGCCAATGATTCCAACTGTAGCACATCATGAATGACAGAATTTATTAGAGATGGAGCTGTTTATTAAAATGAAAGAAGATGAGCAACTGGCGCACTATTGCGAGAAAAGATGAGGCAAGAAGAGAAGAGAAAACAATATTGAACAGCTTCTCTTGGGCTTCAACTCAACTCATAAGCCACCTGAAACAATAAAGTACTTACGAAATCGACTGGGAGAGGAGGCGTGCAGCCTGAAGGGAAAGGCAAGAAAAAAAGAGATTTCTGTCAGGAGGCGGCCAATGGCATATGGCTTACATTCACATACATTTTGTCAGAATTCTTTTCGTTTTACTTTGGTCATGCCATACCTTGTGGTGGTGACTGTCCAAGTTGGTCTTTGCTTGACCTGAGCTCCTCTTTAAGGTCAGATGGGAGAACTGCCAAAGCCTTCTCCAGGCCTTTCAATCTAAAGAAGCATACAGAATGCAGATTTTCAATGCTTAATTCTACAGACTGCGTAAATACGTGAAACCAAAGGAGACAGATTTCTCACATTGCTTTGTAAGAGTCGCAGGTGAGGTTGGTGGGGATCACCACCAGAACCGAAGGACGGAAGCTGGCCAGCAGGACCACGAGATTGATTTGAAACCACAGCTCATAGTCACTCGTTTGGAAGAGGGGGAATTTAGGAGCCAGAGCAGTCAAAGTCAGGTTCAGTATTGCGTCTCGGACGTCCCCTTTTGTTATGTAGGTTATGTTTTCCTGGGGGGGGGGGGCAGACACTTTTAGCATCAAGACAGGAACTTCTAACTAATATTCTTGTTCAAAAGCATCAGAGTCATGGTCTAGGCCATTTAGGATAATCAGGTTCATCGAAAACAAAAGAAAGCAAAACTAAAAACGACTCACCTCCTTGCTGACCTCCACAAATTTTTCAAAGAATTCCTCAAGCTGCTTCTCATCTGGGGATTGTAGGATGCTGCTCAACACCTCCGTCACCACGGTCACATTTTCGAGAGCAGAGGTGGACGGATCCAACAGCAGCTCTGCTTTCTGATCAGGTGACAGGTTTTCCAGAGCTGCCAGCTAAGGTGAACAAATACCAAGGAAACAGCACATGACTGTCAGCGCTCCGCTGTCTGTCCAACACTAAGCACAAGTACCTGTGCCAATCAAAGGCTCTCTTAAAGCTGTGTGACAACAGAAACATAACAGAAGGTAGGTGTTTTACCCCGCTGATGTTCAAGTCCTTAAGGTCTGAGTAACTGGCCACAGTGCTGAACGGGCCCAAGTTGGCGTCAAGCCATTTAGCATCGCTGCTAATGTTCTGTCTGCAATCTGTTTGTAAAGACAGGGGTGGAGGAAGATCAGTCTGCATCCCAGCACCGTTATGAAGTTGACGCACAACTACAGTGAGCCGTAAGCTGAAAAAACACACTGCAACGCACTCTATCCTGGCAATAGCGGGACGCAGCAAAAGCATGCTCTGGAAGGCCTACCTGGACTGCTAAACTGGGCGGCAAATGTCTTCAGGCGCTCCACCAGGACTTTGGTTATCTCCTGCGTCCTGATGAGTGTCATTTTAGGGAACACAGATCCCAGTCCTTTAACGCTGCAACAGAAAGCCACAGAGGGTGATTTATGTGGATGTATTGGTGCAGATCTACAAACTTCCTGTCTCCAAGTTCAGGCACTCACATCACACGGTAGCTGGCGCAGCTTGTGTCAGCAGTGGCAGTAACCAGCATTTCTGCGGTGAAACTGGGGAGGATAGGGACGAGCTTCGCAGTGAACCACTCAGTCAAGGTAGCGGCCTCAAAATCCTGGATCTTCAGTTGGATGATTATGAAGGTTCGGTTCATCATCACGTCTCTCACAGCAGGGGTGATATCAGGTATCTGCGGAAACACAAAACCTGGCACTGTAAGAGAGTACCATACTTTGGGCTGTTCTCCATGGCATCAGTGAGATCTCTGTCCGACACTTTCACTTGAATTGACTTGCCTCAGGAGCTGCGCGCAGTGCCGTCAGAAACTCCTCTACGTTCTTGCGAGCGTCGCCTTTTTCCAGTCGGTCGAACACAGCGCTGATCTGATCGGTGTTGTTCAATACTCCAGAGCGCAGTGTGAGTTCAGCTACTTGGGTAGGGCTCAGCAGTGCCAATGATTCCAACTGTAGCACATCATGAATGACAGAATTTATTAGAGATGGAGCTGTTTATTAAAATGAAAGAAGATGAGCAACTGGCGCACTATTGCGAGAAAAGATGAGGCAAGAAGAGAAGAGAAAACAATATTGAGCAGCTTCTCTTGGGCTTCAACTCAACTCATAAGCCACCTGAAGCAATAAAGTACTTACGAAATCGACGGGGAGAGGAGGCGTGCAGCCTGAAGGGAAGGCAAGAAAAAAAGAGATTTCTGTCAGGAGGCGGCCAATGGCATATGGCTTACATTCACATACATTTTGTCAGAATTCTTTTCGTTTTACTTTGGTCATGCCATACCTTGTGGTGGTGACTGTCCAAGTTGGTCTTTGCTTGACCTGAGCTCCTCTTTAAGGTCAGATGGGAGAACTGCCAAAGCCTTCTCCAGGCCTTTCAATCTAAAGAAGCATACAGAATGCAGATTTTCAATGCTTAATTCTACAGACTGCGTAAATACGTGAAACCAAAGGAGACAGATTTCTCACATTGCTTTGTAAGAGTCGCAGGTGAGGTTGGTGGGGATCACCACCAGAACCGAAGGACGGAAGCTGGCCAGCAGGACCACGAGATTGATTTGAAACCACAGCTCATAGTCACTCGTTTGGAAGAGGGGGAATTTAGGAGCCAGAGCAGTCAAAGTCAGGTTCAGTATTGCGTCTCGGACGTCCCCTTTTGTTATGTAGGTTATGTTTTCCTGGGGGGGGGCAGACACTTTTAGCATCAAGACAGGAACTTCTAACTAATATTCTTGTTCAAAAGCATCAGAGTCATGGTCTAGGCCATTTAGGATAATCAGGTTCATCGAAAACAAAAGAAAGCAAAACTAAAAACGACTCACCTCCTTGCTGACCTCCACAAATTTTTCAAAGAATTCCTCAAGCTGCTTCTCATCTGGGGATTGTAGGATGCTGCTCAACACCTCCGTCACCACGGTCACATTTTCGAGAGCAGAGGTGGACGGATCCAACAGCAGCTCTGCTTTCTGATCAGGTGACAGGTTTTCCAGAGCTGCCAGCTAAGGTGAACAAATACCAAGGAAACAGCACATGACTGTCAGCGCTCCGCTGTCTGTCCAACACTAAGCACAAGTACCTGTGCCAATCAAAGGCTATCTTAAAGCTGTGTGACAACAGAAACATAACAGAAGGTAGGTGTTTTACCCCGCTGATGTTCAAGTCCTTAAGGTCTGAGTAACTGGCCACAGTGCTGAACGGGCCCAAGTTGGCGTCAAGCCATTTAGCATCGATGCTAATGTTCTGTCTGCAATCTGTTTGTAAAGACAGGGGTGGAGGAAGATCAGTCTGCATCCCAGCACCGTTATGAAGTTGACGCACAACTACAGTGAGCCGTAAGCTGAAAAAACACACTGCAACGCACTCTATCCTGGCAATAGCGGGACGCAGCAAAAGCATGCTCTGGAAGGCCTACCTGGACTGCTAAACTGGGCGGCAAATGTCTTCAGGCGCTCCACCAGGACTTTGGTTATCTCCTGCGTCCTGATGAGTGTCATTTTAGGGAACACAGATCCCAGTCCTTTAACGCTGCAACAGAAAGCCACAGAGGGTGATTTATGTGGATGTATTGGTGCAGATCTACAAACTTCCTGTCTCCAAGTTCAGGCACTCACATCACACGGTAGCTGGCGCAGCTTATGTCAGCAGTGGCAGTAACCAGCATTTCTGCGGTGAAACTGGGGAGGATAGGGACGAGCTTCGCAGTGAACCACTCAGTCAAGGTAGTGGCCTCAAAATCCTGGATCTTCAGTTGGATGATTATGAAGGTTCGGTTCATCATCACGTCTCTCACAGCAGGGGTGATATCAGGTATCTGCGGAAACACAAAACCTGGCACTGTAAGAGAGTACCATACTTTGGGCTGTTCTCCATGGCATCAGTGAGATCTCTGTCCGACACTTTCACTTGAGTTGACTTGCCTCAGGAGCTGCGCGCAGTGCCGTCAGAAACTCCTCTACGTTCTTGCGAGCGTCGCCTTTTTCCAGTCGGTCGAACACAGCGCTGATCTGATCGGTGTTGTTCAATACTCCAGAGCGCAGTGTGAGTTCAGCTACTTGGGTAGGGCTCAGCAGTGCCAATGATTCCAACTGTAGCACATCATGAATGACAGAATTTATTAGAGATGGAGCTGTTTATTAAAATGAAAGAAGATGAGCAACTGGCGCACTATTGCGAGAAAAGATGAGGCAAGAAGAGAAGAGAAAACAATATTGAACAGCTTCTTTTGGGCTTCAACTCAACTCATAAGCCACCTGAAACAATAAAGTACTTACGAAATCGACTGGGAGAGGAGGCGTGCAGCCTGAAGGGAAAGCAAGAAAAAAAGAGATTTCTGTCAGGAGGCGGCCAATGGCATTTGGCTTACATTCACATACATTTTGTCAGAATTCTTTTCGTTTTACTTTGGTCATGCCATACCTTGTGGTGGTGACTGTCCAAGTTGGTCTTTGCTTGACCTGAGCTCCTCTTTAAGGTCAGATGGGAGAACTGCCAAAGCCTTCTCCAGGCCTTTCAATCTAAAGAAGCATACAGAATGCAGATTTTCAATGCTTAATTCTACAGACTGCGTAAATACGTGAAACCAAAGGAGACAGATTTCTCACATTGCTTTGTAAGAGTCGCAGGTGAGGTTGGTGGGGATCACCACCAGAACCGAAGGACGGAAGCTGGCCAGCAGGACCACGAGATTGATTTGAAACCACAGCTCATAGTCACTCGTTTGGAAGAGGGGGAATTTAGGAGCCAGAGCAGTCAAAGTCAGGTTCAGTATTGCGTCTCGGACGTCCCCTTTTGTTATGTAGGTTATGTTTTCCTGGGGGGGGGGGCAGACACTTTTAGCATCAAGACAGGAACTTCTAACTAATATTCTTGTTCAAATGCATCAGAGTCATGGTCTAGGCCATTTAGGATAATCAGGTTCATCGAAAACAAAAGAAAGCAAAACTAAAAACGACTCACCTCCTTGCTGACCTCCACAAATTTTTCAAAGAATTCCTCAAGCTGCTTCTCATCTGGGGATTGTAGGATGCTGCTCAACACCTCCGTCACCACTGTCACATTTTCGAGAGCAGAGGTGGACGGATCCAACAGCAGCTCTGCTTTCTGATCAGGTGACAGGTTTTCCAGAGCTGCCAGCTAAGGTGAACAAATACCAAGGAAACAGCACATGACTGTCAGCGCTCCGCTGTCTGTCCAACACTAAGCACAAGTACCTGTGCCAATCAAAGGCTCTCTTAAAGCTGTGTGACAACAGAAACATAACAGAAGGTAGGTGTTTTACCCCGCTGATGTTCAAGTCCTTAAGGTCTGAGTAACTGGCCACAGTGCTGAACGGGCCCAAGTTGGCGTCAAGCCATTTAGCATCGCTGCTAATGTTCTGTCTGCAATCTGTTTGTAAAGACAGGGGTGGAGGAAGATCAGTCTGCATCCCAGCACCGTTATGAAGTTGACGCACAACTACAGTGAGCCGTAAGCTGAAAAAACACACTGCAACGCACTCTATCCTGGCAATAGCGGGACGCAGCAAAAACATGCTCTGGAAGGCCTACCTGGACTGCTAAACTGGGCGGCAAATGTCTTCAGGCGCTCCACCAGGACTTTGGTTATCTCCTGCGTCCTGATGAGTGTCATTTTAGGGAACACAGATCCCAGTCCTTTAACGCTGCAACAGAAAGCCACAGAGGGTGATTTATGTGGATGTATTGGTGCAGATCTACAAACTTCCTGTCTCCAAGTTCAGGCACTCACATCACACGGTAGCTGGCGCAGCTTGTGTCAGCAGTGGCAGTAACCAGCATTTCTGCGGTGAAACTGGGGAGGATAGGGACGAGCTTCGCAGTGAACCACTCAGTCAAGGTAGCGGCCTCAAAATCCTGGATCTTCAGTTGGATGATTATGAAGGTTCGGTTCATCATCACGTCTCTCACAGCAGGGGTGATATCAGGTATCTGCGGAAACACAAAACCTGGCACTGTAAGAGAGTACCATACTTTGGGCTGTTCTCCATGGCATCAGTGAGATCTCTGTCCGACACTTTCACTTGAGTTGACTTGCCTCAGGAGCTGCGCGCAGTGCCGTCAGAAACTCCTCTACGTTCTTGCGAGCGTCGCCTTTTTCCAGTCGGTCGAACACAGCGCTGATCTGATCGGTGTTGTTCAATACTCCAGAGCGCAGTGTGAGTTCAGCTACTTGGGTAGGGCTCAGCAGTGCCAATGATTCCAACTGTAGCACATCATGAATGACAGAATTTATTAGAGATGGAGCTGTTTATTAAAATGAAAGAAGATGAGCAACTGGCGCACTATTGCGAGAAAAGATGAGGCAAGAAGAGAAGAGAAAACAATATTGAACAGCTTCTTTTGGGCTTCAACTCAACTCATAAGCCACCTGAAACAATAAAGTACTTACGAAATCGACTGGGAGAGGAGGCGTGCAGCCTGAAGGGAAAGCAAGAAAAAAAGAGATTTCTGTCAGGAGGCGGCCAATGGCATATGGCTTACATTCACATACATTTTGTCAGAATTCTTTTCGTTTTACTTTGGTCATGCCATACCTTGTGGTGGTGACTGTCCAAGTTGGTCTTTGCTTGACCTGAGCTCCTCTTTAAGGTCAGATGGGAGAACTGCCAAAGCCTTCTCCAGGCCTTTCAATCTAAAGAAGCATACAGAATGCAGATTTTCAATGCTTAATTCTACAGACTGCGTAAATACGTGAAACCAAAGGAGACAGATTTCTCACATTGCTTTGTAAGAGTCGCAGGTGAGGTTGGTGGGGATCACCACCAGAACCGAAGGACGGAAGCTGGCCAGCAGGACCACGAGATTGATTTGAAACCACAGCTCATAGTCACTCGTTTGGAAGAGGGGGAATTTAGGAGCCAGAGCAGTCAAAGTCAGGTTCAGTATTGCGTCTCGGACGTCCCCTTTTGTTATGTAGGTTATGTTTTCCTGGGGGGGGGGGCAGACACTTTTAGCATCAAGACAGGAACTTCTAACTAATATTCTTGTTCAAAAGCATCAGAGTCATGGTCTAGGCCATTTAGGATAATCAGGTTCATCGAAAACAAAAGAAAGCAAAACTAAAAACGACTCACCTCCTTGCTGACCTCCACAAATTTTTCAAAGAATTCCTCAAGCTGCTTCTCATCTGGGGATTGTAGGATGCTGCTCAACACCTCCGTCACCACGGTCACATTTTCGAGAGCAGAGGTGGACGGATCCAACAGCAGCTCTGCTTTCTGATCAGGTGACAGGTTTTCCAGAGCTGCCAGCTAAGGTGAACAAATACCAAGGAAACAGCACATGACTGTCAGCGCTCCGCTGTCTGTCCAACACTAAGCACAAGTACCTGTGCCAATCAAAGGCTCTCTTAAAGCTGTGTGACAACAGAAACATAACAGAAGGTAGGTGTTTTACCCCGCTGATGTTCAAGTCCTTAAGGTCTGAGTAACTGGCCACAGTGCTGAACGGGCCCAAGTTGGCGTCAAGCCATTTAGCATCGCTGCTAATGTTCTGTCTGCAATCTGTTTGTAAAGACAGGGGTGGAGGAAGATCAGTCTGCATCCCAGCACCGTTATGAAGTTGACGCACAACTACAGTGAGCCGTAAGCTGAAAAAACACACTGCAACGCACTCTATCCTGGCAATAGCGGGACGCAGCAAAAGCATGCTCTGGAAGGCCTACCTGGACTGCTAAACTGGGCGGCAAATGTCTTCAGGCGCTCCACCAGGACTTTGGTTATCTCCTGCGTCCTGATGAGTGTCATTTTAGGGAACACAGATCCCAGTCCTTTAACGCTGCAACAGAAAGCCACAGAGGGTGATTTATGTGGATGTATTGGTGCAGATCTACAAACTTCCTGTCTCCAAGTTCAGGCACTCACATCACACGGTAGCTGGCGCAGCTTGTGTCAGCAGTGGCAGTAACCAGCATTTCTGCGGTGAAACTGGGGAGGATAGGGACGAGCTTCGCAGTGAACCACTCAGTCAAGGTAGCGGCCTCAAAATCCTGGATCTTCAGTTGGATGATTATGAAGGTTCGGTTCATCATCACGTCTCTCACAGCAGGGGTGATATCAGGTATCTGCGGAAACACAAAACCTGGCACTGTAAGAGAGTACCATACTTTGGGCTGTTCTCCATGGCATCAGTGAGATCTCTGTCCGACACTTTCACTTGAGTTGACTTGCCTCAGGAGCTGCGCGCAGTGCCGTCAGAAACTCCTCTACGTTCTTGCGAGCGTCGCCTTTTTCCAGTCGGTCGAACACAGCGCTGATCTGATCGGTGTTGTTCAATACTCCAGAGCGCAGTGTGAGTTCAGCTACTTGGGTAGGGCTCAGCAGTGCCAATGATTCCAACTGTAGCACATCATGAATGACAGAATTTATTAGAGATGGAGCTGTTTATTAAAATGAAAGAAGATGAGCAACTGGCGCACTATTGCGAGAAAAGATGAGGCAAGAAGAGAAGAGAAAACAATATTGAACAGCTTCTTTTGGGCTTCAACTCAACTCATAAGCCACCTGAAACAATAAAGTACTTACGAAATCGACTGGGAGAGGAGGCGTGCAGCCTGAAGGGAAAGCAAGAAAAAAAGAGATTTCTGTCAGGAGGCGGCCAATGGCATATGGCTTACATTCACATACATTTTGTCAGAATTCTTTTCGTTTTACTTTGGTCATGCCATACCTTGTGGTGGTGACTGTCCAAGTTGGTCTTTGCTTGACCTGAGCTCCTCTTTAAGGTCAGATGGGAGAACTGCCAAAGCCTTCTCCAGGCCTTTCAATCTAAAGAAGCATACAGAATGCAGATTTTCAATGCTTAATTCTACAGACTGCGTAAATACGTGAAACCAAAGGAGACAGATTTCTCACATTGCTTTGTAAGAGTCGCAGGTGAGGTTGGTGGGGATCACCACCAGAACCGAAGGACGGAAGCTGGCCAGCAGGACCACGAGATTGATTTGAAACCACAGCTCATAGTCACTCGTTTGGAAGAGGGGGAATTTAGGAGCCAGAGCAGTCAAAGTCAGGTTCAGTATTGCGTCTCGGACGTCCCCTTTTGTTATGTAGGTTATGTTTTCCTGGGGGGGGGGCAGACACTTTTAGCATCAAGACAGGAACTTCTAACTAATATTCTTGTTCAAAAGCATCAGAGTCATGGTCTAGGCCATTTAGGATAATCAGGTTCATCGAAAACAAAAGAAAGCAAAACTAAAAACGACTCACCTCCTTGCTGACCTCCACAAATTTTTCAAAGAATTCCTCAAGCTGCTTCTCATCTGGGGATTGTAGGATGCTGCTCAACACCTCCGTCACCACTGTCACATTTTCGAGAGCAGAGGTGGACGGATCCAACAGCAGCTCTGCTTTCTGATCAGGTGACAGGTTTTCCAGAGCTGCCAGCTAAGGTGAACAAATACCAAGGAAACAGCACATGACTGTCAGCGCTCCGCTGTCTGTCCAACACTAAGCACAAGTACCTGTGCCAATCAAAGGCTCTCTTAAAGCTGTGTGACAACAGAAACATAACAGAAGGTAGGTGTTTTACCCCGCTGATGTTCAAGTCCTTAAGGTCTGAGTAACTGGCCACAGTGCTGAACGGGCCCAAGTTGGCGTCAAGCCATTTAGCATCGCTGCTAATGTTCTGTCTGCAATCTGTTTGTAAAGACAGGGGTGGAGGAAGATCAGTCTGCATCCCAGCACCGTTATGAAGTTGACGCACAACTACAGTGAGCCGTAAGCTGAAAAAACACACTGCAACGCACTCTATCCTGGCAATAGCGGGACGCAGCAAAAACATGCTCTGGAAGGCCTACCTGGACTGCTAAACTGGGCGGCAAATGTCTTCAGGCGCTCCACCAGGACTTTGGTTATCTCCTGCGTCCTGATGAGTGTCATTTTAGGGAACACAGATCCCAGTCCTTTAACGCTGCAACAGAAAGCCACAGAGGGTGATTTATGTGGATGTATTGGTGCAGATCTACAAACTTCCTGTCTCCAAGTTCAGGCACTCACATCACACGGTAGCTGGCGCAGCTTGTGTCAGCAGTGGCAGTAACCAGCATTTCTGCGGTGAAACTGGGGAGGATAGGGACGAGCTTCGCAGTGAACCACTCAGTCAAGGTAGCGGCCTCAAAATCCTGGATCTTCAGTTGGATGATTATGAAGGTTCGGTTCATCATCACGTCTCTCACAGCAGGGGTGATATCAGGTATCTGCGGAAACACAAAACCTGGCACTGTAAGAGAGTACCATACTTTGGGCTGTTCTCCATGGCATCAGTGAGATCTCTGTCCGACACTTTCACTTGAGTTGACTTGCCTCAGGAGCTGCGCGCAGTGCCGTCAGAAACTCCTCTACGTTCTTGCGAGCGTCGCCTTTTTCCAGTCGGTCGAACACAGCGCTGATCTGATCGGTGTTGTTCAATACTCCAGAGCGCAGTGTGAGTTCAGCTACTTGGGTAGGGCTCAGCAGTGCCAATGATTCCAACTGTAGCACATCATGAATGACAGAATTTATTAGAGATGGAGCTGTTTATTAAAATGAAAGAAGATGAGCAACTGGCGCACTATTGCGAGAAAAGATGAGGCAAGAAGAGAAGAGAAAACAATATTGAACAGCTTCTTTTGGGCTTCAACTCAACTCATAAGCCACCTGAAACAATAAAGTACTTACGAAATCGACTGGGAGAGGAGGCGTGCAGCCTGAAGGGAAAGCAAGAAAAAAAGAGATTTCTGTCAGGAGGCGGCCAATGGCATATGGCTTACATTCACATACATTTTGTCAGAATTCTTTTCGTTTTACTTTGGTCATGCCATACCTTGTGGTGGTGACTGTCCAAGTTGGTCTTTGCTTGACCTGAGCTCCTCTTTAAGGTCAGATGGGAGAACTGCCAAAGCCTTCTCCAGGCCTTTCAATCTAAAGAAGCATACAGAATGCAGATTTTCAATGCTTAATTCTACAGACTGCGTAAATACGTGAAACCAAAGGAGACAGATTTCTCACATTGCTTTGTAAGAGTCGCAGGTGAGGTTGGTGGGGATCACCACCAGAACCGAAGGACGGAAGCTGGCCAGCAGGACCACGAGATTGATTTGAAACCACAGCTCATAGTCACTCGTTTGGAAGAGGGGGAATTTAGGAGCCAGAGCAGTCAAAGTCAGGTTCAGTATTGCGTCTCGGACGTCCCCTTTTGTTATGTAGGTTATGTTTTCCTGGGGGGGGGCAGACACTTTTAGCATCAAGACAGGAACTTCTAACTAATATTCTTGTTCAAAAGCATCAGAGTCATGGTCTAGGCCATTTAGGATAATCAGGTTCATCGAAAACAAAAGAAAGCAAAACTAAAAACGACTCACCTCCTTGCTGACCTCCACAAATTTTTCAAAGAATTCCTCAAGCTGCTTCTCATCTGGGGATTGTAGGATGCTGCTCAACACCTCCGTCACCACTGTCACATTTTCGAGAGCAGAGGTGGACGGATCCAACAGCAGCTCTGCTTTCTGATCAGGTGACAGGTTTTCCAGAGCTGCCAGCTAAGGTGAACAAATACCAAGGAAACAGCACATGACTGTCAGCGCTCCGCTGTCTGTCCAACACTAAGCACAAGTACCTGTGCCAATCAAAGGCTCTCTTAAAGCTGTGTGACAACAGAAACATAACAGAAGGTAGGTGTTTTACCCCGCTGATGTTCAAGTCCTTAAGGTCTGAGTAACTGGCCACAGTGCTGAACGGGCCCAAGTTGGCGTCAAGCCATTTAGCATCGCTGCTAATGTTCTGTCTGCAATCTGTTTGTAAAGACAGGGGTGGAGGAAGATCAGTCTGCATCCCAGCACCGTTATGAAGTTGACGCACAACTACAGTGAGCCGTAAGCTGAAAAAACACACTGCAACGCACTCTATCCTGGCAATAGCGGGACGCAGCAAAAACATGCTCTGGAAGGCCTACCTGGACTGCTAAACTGGGCGGCAAATGTCTTCAGGCGCTCCACCAGGACTTTGGTTATCTCCTGCGTCCTGATGAGTGTCATTTTAGGGAACACAGATCCCAGTCCTTTAACGCTGCAACAGAAAGCCACAGAGGGTGATTTATGTGGATGTATTGGTGCAGATCTACAAACTTCCTGTCTCCAAGTTCAGGCACTCACATCACACGGTAGCTGGCGCAGCTTGTGTCAGCAGTGGCAGTAACCAGCATTTCTGCGGTGAAACTGGGGAGGATAGGGACGAGCTTCGCAGTGAACCACTCAGTCAAGGTAGCGGCCTCAAAATCCTGGATCTTCAGTTGGATGATTATGAAGGTTCGGTTCATCATCACGTCTCTCACAGCAGGGGTGATATCAGGTATCTGCGGAAACACAAAACCTGGCACTGTAAGAGAGTACCATACTTTGGGCTGTTCTCCATGGCATCAGTGAGATCTCTGTCCGACACTTTCACTTGAGTTGACTTGCCTCAGGAGCTGCGCGCAGTGCCGTCAGAAACTCCTCTACGTTCTTGCGAGCGTCGCCTTTTTCCAGTCGGTCGAACACAGCGCTGATCTGATCGGTGTTGTTCAATACTCCAGAGCGCAGTGTGAGTTCAGCTACTTGGGTAGGGCTCAGCAGTGCCAATGATTCCAACTGTAGCACATCATGAATGACAGAATTTATTAGAGATGGAGCTGTTTATTAAAATGAAAGAAGATGAGCAACTGGCGCACTATTGCGAGAAAAGATGAGGCAAGAAGAGAAGAGAAAACAATATTGAACAGCTTCTTTTGGGCTTCAACTCAACTCATAAGCCACCTGAAACAATAAAGTACTTACGAAATCGACTGGGAGAGGAGGCGTGCAGCCTGAAGGGAAAGCAAGAAAAAAAGAGATTTCTGTCAGGAGGCGGCCAATGGCATATGGCTTACATTCACATACATTTTGTCAGAATTCTTTTCGTTTTACTTTGGTCATGCCATACCTTGTGGTGGTGACTGTCCAAGTTGGTCTTTGCTTGACCTGAGCTCCTCTTTAAGGTCAGATGGGAGAACTGCCAAAGCCTTCTCCAGGCCTTTCAATCTAAAGAAGCATACAGAATGCAGATTTTCAATGCTTAATTCTACAGACTGCGTAAATACGTGAAACCAAAGGAGACAGATTTCTCACATTGCTTTGTAAGAGTCGCAGGTGAGGTTGGTGGGGATCACCACCAGAACCGAAGGACGGAAGCTGGCCAGCAGGACCACGAGATTGATTTGAAACCACAGCTCATAGTCACTCGTTTGGAAGAGGGGGAATTTAGGAGCCAGAGCAGTCAAAGTCAGGTTCAGTATTGCGTCTCGGACGTCCCCTTTTGTTATGTAGGTTATGTTTTCCTGGGGGGGGCAGACACTTTTAGCATCAAGACAGGAACTTCTAACTAATATTCTTGTTCAAAAGCATCAGAGTCATGGTCTAGGCCATTTAGGATAATCAGGTTCATCGAAAACAAAAGAAAGCAAAACTAAAAACGACTCACCTCCTTGCTGACCTCCACAAATTTTTCAAAGAATTCCTCAAGCTGCTTCTCATCTGGGGATTGTAGGATGCTGCTCAACACCTCCGTCACCACGGTCACATTTTCGAGAGCAGAGGTGGACGGATCCAACAGCAGCTCTGCTTTCTGATCAGGTGACAGGTTTTCCAGAGCTGCCAGCTAAGGTGAACAAATACCAAGGAAACAGCACATGACTGTCAGCGCTCCGCTGTCTGTCCAACACTAAGCACAAGTACCTGTGCCAATCAAAGGCTCTCTTAAAGCTGTGTGACAACAGAAACATAACAGAAGGTAGGTGTTTTACCCCGCTGATGTTCAAGTCCTTAAGGTCTGAGTAACTGGCCACAGTGCTGAACGGGCCCAAGTTGGCGTCAAGCCATTTAGCATCGCTGCTAATGTTCTGTCTGCAATCTGTTTGTAAAGACAGGGGTGGAGGAAGATCAGTCTGCATCCCAGCACCGTTATGAAGTTGACGCACAACTACAGTGAGCCGTAAGCTGAAAAAACACACTGCAACGCACTCTATCCTGGCAATAGCGGGACGCAGCAAAAACATGCTCTGGAAGGCCTACCTGGACTGCTAAACTGGGCGGCAAATGTCTTCAGGCGCTCCACCAGGACTTTGGTTATCTCCTGCGTCCTGATGAGTGTCA
The DNA here is from genome assembly GCF_024489055.1 of Chanodichthys erythropterus. NCBI lineage: Eukaryota > Metazoa > Chordata > Actinopteri > Cypriniformes > Xenocyprididae > Chanodichthys > Chanodichthys erythropterus. Next base: position 56,243,485 of record NC_090232.1, read on the forward strand.
TTTTAGGGAACACAGATCCCAGTCCTTTAACGCTGCAACAGAAAGCCACAGAGGGTGATTTATGTGGATGTATTGGTGCAGATCTACAAACTTCCTGTCTCCAAGTTCAGGCACTCACATCACACGGTAGCTGGCGCAGCTTGTGTCAGCAGTGGCAGTAACCAGCATTTCTGCGGTGAAACTGGGGAGGATAGGGACGAGCTTCGCAGTGAACCACTCAGTCAAGGTAGCGGCCTCAAAATCCTGGATCTTCAGTTGGATGATTATGAAGGTTCGGTTCATCATCACGTCTCTCACAGCAGGGGTGATATCAGGTATCTGCGGAAACACAAAACCTGGCACTGTAAGAGAGTACCATACTTTGGGCTGTTCTCCATGGCATCAGTGAGATCTCTGTCCGACACTTTCACTTGAGTTGACTTGCCTCAGGAGCTGCGCGCAGTGCCGTCAGAAACTCCTCTACGTTCTTGCGAGCGTCGCCTTTTTCCAGTCGGTCGAACACAGCGCTGATCTGATCGGTGTTGTTCAATACTCCAGAGCGCAGTGTGAGTTCAGCTACTTGGGTAGGGCTCAGCAGTGCCAATGATTCCAACTGTAGCACATCATGAATGACAGAATTTATTAGAGATGGAGCTGTTTATTAAAATGAAAGAAGATGAGCAACTGGCGCACTATTGCGAGAAAAGATGAGGCAAGAAGAGAAGAGAAAACAATATTGAACAGCTTCTTTTGGGCTTCAACTCAACTCATAAGCCACCTGAAACAATAAAGTACTTACGAAATCGACTGGGAGAGGAGGCGTGCAGCCTGAAGGGAAAGCAAGAAAAAAAGAGATTTCTGTCAGGAGGCGGCCAATGGCATATGGCTTACATTCACATACATTTTGTCAGAATTCTTTTCGTTTTACTTTGGTCATGCCATACCTTGTGGTGGTGACTGTCCAAGTTGGTCTTTGCTTGACCTGAGCTCCTCTTTAAGGTCAGATGGGAGAACTGCCAAAGCCTTCTCCAGGCCTTTCAATCTAAAGAAGCATACAGAATGCAGATTTTCAATGCTTAATTCTACAGACTGCGTAAATACGTGAAACCAAAGGAGACAGATTTCTCACATTGCTTTGTAAGAGTCGCAGGTGAGGTTGGTGGGGATCACCACCAGAACCGAAGGACGGAAGCTGGCCAGCAGGACCACGAGATTGATTTGAAACCACAGCTCATAGTCACTCGTTTGGAAGAGGGGGAATTTAGGAGCCAGAGCAGTCAAAGTCAGGTTCAGTATTGCGTCTCGGACGTCCCCTTTTGTTATGTAGGTTATGTTTTCCTGGGGGGGGCAGACACTTTTAGCATCAAGACAGGAACTTCTAACTAATATTCTTGTTCAAAAGCATCAGAGTCATGGTCTAGGCCATTTAGGATAATCAGGTTCATCGAAAACAAAAGAAAGCAAAACTAAAAACGACTCACCTCCTTGCTGACCTCCACAAATTTTTCAAAGAATTCCTCAAGCTGCTTCTCATCTGGGGATTGTAGGATGCTGCTCAACACCTCCGTCACCACGGTCACATTTTCGAGAGCAGAGGTGGACGGATCCAACAGCAGCTCTGCTTTCTGATCAGGTGACAGGTTTTCCAGAGCTGCCAGCTAAGGTGAACAAATACCAAGGAAACAGCACATGACTGTCAGCGCTCCGCTGTCTGTCCAACACTAAGCACAAGTACCTGTGCCAATCAAAGGCTCTCTTAAAGCTGTGTGACAACAGAAACATAACAGAAGGTAGGTGTTTTACCCCGCTGATGTTCAAGTCCTTAAGGTCTGAGTAACTGGCCACAGTGCTGAACGGGCCCAAGTTGGCGTCAAGCCATTTAGCATCGCTGCTAATGTTCTGTCTGCAATCTGTTTGTAAAGACAGGGGTGGAGGAAGATCAGTCTGCATCCCAGCACCGTTATGAAGTTGACGCACAACTACAGTGAGCCGTAAGCTGAAAAAACACACTGCAACGCACTCTATCCTGGCAATAGCGGGACGCAGCAAAAGCATGCTCTGGAAGGCCTACCTGGACTGCTAAACTGGGCGGCAAATGTCTTCAGGCGCTCCACCAGGACTTTGGTTATCTCCTGCGTCCTGATGAGTGTCATTTTAGGGAACACAGATCCCAGTCCTTTAACGCTGCAACAGAAAGCCACAGAGGGTGATTTATGTGGATGTATTGGTGCAGATCTACAAACTTCCTGTCTCCAAGTTCAGGCACTCACATCACACGGTAGCTGGCGCAGCTTATGTCAGCAGTGGCAGTAACCAGCATTTCTGCGGTGAAACTGGGGAGGATAGGGACGAGCTTCGCAGTGAACCACTCAGTCAAGGTAGCGGCCTCAAAATCCTGGATCTTCAGTTGGATGATTATGAAGGTTCGGTTCATCATCACGTCTCTCACAGCAGGGGTGATATCAGGTATCTGCGGAAACACAAAACCTGGCACTGTAAGAGAGTACCATACTTTGGGCTGTTCTCCATGGCATCAGTGAGATCTCTGTCCGACACTTTCACTTGAATTGACTTGCCTCAGGAGCTGCGCGCAGTGCCGTCAGAAACTCCTCTACGTTCTTGCGAGCGTCGCCTTTTTCCAGTCGGTCGAACACAGCGCTGATCTGATCGGTGTTGTTCAATACTCCAGAGCGCAGTGTGAGTTCAGCTACTTGGGTAGGGCTCAGCAGTGCCAATGATTCCAACTGTAGCACATCATGAATGACAGAATTTATTAGAGATGGAGCTGTTTATTAAAATGAAAGAAGATGAGCAACTGGCGCACTATTGCGAGAAAAGATGAGGCAAGAAGAGAAGAGAAAACAATATTGAACAGCTTCTCTTGGGCTTCAACTCAACTCATAAGCCACCTGAAACAATAAAGTACTTACGAAATCGACTGGGAGAGGAGGCGTGCAGCCTGAAGGGAAAGCAAGAAAAAAAGAGATTTCTGTCAGGAGGCGGCCAATGGCATATGGCTTACATTCACATACATTTTGTCAGAATTCTTTTCGTTTTACTTTGGTCATGCCATACCTTGTGGTGGTGACTGTCCAAGTTGGTCTTTGCTTGACCTGAGCTCCTCTTTAAGGTCAGATGGGAGAACTGCCAAAGCCTTCTCCAGGCCTTTCAATCTAAAGAAGCATACAGAATGCAGATTTTCAATGCTTAATTCTACAGACTGCGTAAATACGTGAAACCAAAGGAGACAGATTTCTCACATTGCTTTGTAAGAGTCGCAGGTGAGGTTGGTGGGGATCACCACCAGAACCGAAGGACGGAAGCTGGCCAGCAGGACCACGAGATTGATTTGAAACCACAGCTCATAGTCACTCGTTTGGAAGAGGGGGAATTTAGGAGCCAGAGCAGTCAAAGTCAGGTTCAGTATTGCGTCTCGGACGTCCCCTTTTGTTATGTAGGTTATGTGCCCCCGGGGGGGGCCCCGACACTTTTAGCATCAAGACAGGAACTTCTAACTAATATTCTTGTTCAAAAGCATCAGAGTCATGGTCTAGGCCATTTAGGATAATCAGGTTCATCGAAAACAAAAGAAAGCAAAACTAAAAACGACTCACCTCCTTGCTGACCTCCACAAATTTTTCAAAGAATTCCTCAAGCTGCTTCTCATCTGGGGATTGTAGGATGCTGCTCAACACCTCCGTCACCACGGTCACATTTTCGAGAGCAGAGGTGGACGGATCCAACAGCAGCTCTGCTTTCTGATCAGGTGACAGGTTTTCCAGAGCTGCCAGCTAAGGTGAACAAATACCAAGGAAACAGCACATGACTGTCAGCGCTCCGCTGTCTGTCCAACACTAAGCACAAGTACCTGTGCCAATCAAAGGCTCTCTTAAAGCTGTGTGACAACAGAAACATAACAGAAGGTAGGTGTTTTACCCCGCTGATGTTCAAGTCCTTAAGGTCTGAGTAACTGGCCACAGTGCTGAACGGGCCCAAGTTGGCGTCAAGCCATTTAGCATCGCTGCTAATGTTCTGTCTGCAATCTGTTTGTAAAGACAGGGGTGGAGGAAGATCAGTCTGCATCCCAGCACCGTTATGAAGTTGACGCACAACTACAGTGAGCCGTAAGCTGAAAAAACACACTGCAACGCACTCTATCCTGGCAATAGCGGGACGCAGCAAAAGCATGCTCTGGAAGGCCTACCTGGACTGCTAAACTGGGCGGCAAATGTCTTCAGGCGCTCCACCAGGACTTTGGTTATCTCCTGCGTCCTGATGAGTGTCATTTTAGGGAACACAGATCCCAGTCCTTTAACGCTGCAACAGAAAGCCACAGAGGGTGATTTATGTGGATGTATTGGTGCAGATCTACAAACTTCCTGTCTCCAAGTTCAGGCACTCACATCACACGGTAGCTGGCGCAGCTTATGTCAGCAGTGGCAGTAACCAGCATTTCTGCGGTGAAACTGGGGAGGATAGGGACGAGCTTCGCAGTGAACCACTCAGTCAAGGTAGCGGCCTCAAAATCCTGGATCTTCAGTTGGATGATTATGAAGGTTCGGTTCATCATCACGTCTCTCACAGCAGGGGTGATATCAGGTATCTGCGGAAACACAAAACCTGGCACTGTAAGAGAGTACCATACTTTGGGCTGTTCTCCATGGCATCAGTGAGATCTCTGTCCGACACTTTCACTTGAATTGACTTGCCTCAGGAGCTGCGCGCAGTGCCGTCAGAAACTCCTCTACGTTCTTGCGAGCGTCGCCTTTTTCCAGTCGGTCGAACACAGCGCTGATCTGATCGGTGTTGTTCAATACTCCAGAGCGCAGTGTGAGTTCAGCTACTTGGGTAGGGCTCAGCAGTGCCAATGATTCCAACTGTAGCACATCATGAATGACAGAATTTATTAGAGATGGAGCTGTTTATTAAAATGAAAGAAGATGAGCAACTGGCGCACTATTGCGAGAAAAGATGAGGCAAGAAGAGAAGAGAAAACAATATTGAACAGCTTCTCTTGGGCTTCAACTCAACTCATAAGCCACCTGAAACAATAAAGTACTTACGAAATCGACGGGGAGAGGAGGCGTGCAGCCTGAAGGGAAGGCAAGAAAAAAAGAGATTTCTGTCAGGAGGCGGCCAATGGCATATGGCTTACATTCACATACATTTTGTCAGAATTCTTTTCGTTTTACTTTGGTCATGCCATACCTTGTGGTGGTGACTGTCCAAGTTGGTCTTTGCTTGACCTGAGCTCCTCTTTAAGGTCAGATGGGAGAACTGCCAAAGCCTTCTCCAGGCCTTTCAATCTAAAGAAGCATACAGAATGCAGATTTTCAATGCTTAATTCTACAGACTGCGTAAATACGTGAAACCAAAGGAGACAGATTTCTCACATTGCTTTGTAAGAGTCGCAGGTGAGGTTGGTGGGGATCACCACCAGAACCGAAGGACGGAAGCTGGCCAGCAGGACCACGAGATTGATTTGAAACCACAGCTCATAGTCACTCGTTTGGAAGAGGGGGAATTTAGGAGCCAGAGCAGTCAAAGTCAGGTTCAGTATTGCGTCTCGGACGTCCCCTTTTGTTATGTAGGTTATGTTTTCCTGGGGGGGGCAGACACTTTTAGCATCAAGACAGGAACTTCTAACTAATATTCTTGTTCAAAAGCATCAGAGTCATGGTCTAGGCCATTTAGGATAATCAGGTTCATCGAAAACAAAAGAAAGCAAAACTAAAAACGACTCACCTCCTTGCTGACCTCCACAAATTTTTCAAAGAATTCCTCAAGCTGCTTCTCATCTGGGGATTGTAGGATGCTGCTCAACACCTCCGTCACCACGGTCACATTTTCGAGAGCAGAGGTGGACGGATCCAACAGCAGCTCTGCTTTCTGATCAGGTGACAGGTTTTCCAGAGCTGCCAGCTAAGGTGAACAAATACCAAGGAAACAGCACATGACTGTCAGCGCTCCGCTGTCTGTCCAACACTAAGCACAAGTACCTGTGCCAATCAAAGGCTCTCTTAAAGCTGTGTGACAACAGAAACATAACAGAAGGTAGGTGTTTTACCCCGCTGATGTTCAAGTCCTTAAGGTCTGAGTAACTGGCCACAGTGCTGAACGGGCCCAAGTTGGCGTCAAGCCATTTAGCATCGCTGCTAATGTTCTGTCTGCAATCTGTTTGTAAAGACAGGGGTGGAGGAAGATCAGTCTGCATCCCAGCACCGTTATGAAGTTGACGCACAACTACAGTGAGCCGTAAGCTGAAAAAACACACTGCAACGCACTCTATCCTGGCAATAGCGGGACGCAGCAAAAGCATGCTCTGGAAGGCCTACCTGGACTGCTAAACTGGGCGGCAAATGTCTTCAGGCGCTCCACCAGGACTTTGGTTATCTCCTGCGTCCTGATGAGTGTCATTTTAGGGAACACAGATCCCAGTCCTTTAACGCTGCAACAGAAAGCCACAGAGGGTGATTTATGTGGATGTATTGGTGCAGATCTACAAACTTCCTGTCTCCAAGTTCAGGCACTCACATCACACGGTAGCTGGCGCAGCTTATGTCAGCAGTGGCAGTAACCAGCATTTCTGCGGTGAAACTGGGGAGGATAGGGACGAGCTTCGCAGTGAACCACTCAGTCAAGGTAGCGGCCTCAAAATCCTGGATCTTCAGTTGGATGATTATGAAGGTTCGGTTCATCATCACGTCTCTCACAGCAGGGGTGATATCAGGTATCTGCGGAAACACAAAACCTGGCACTGTAAGAGAGTACCATACTTTGGGCTGTTCTCCATGGCATCAGTGAGATCTCTGTCCGACACTTTCACTTGAATTGACTTGCCTCAGGAGCTGCGCGCAGTGCCGTCAGAAACTCCTCTACGTTCTTGCGAGCGTCGCCTTTTTCCAGTCGGTCGAACACAGCGCTGATCTGATCGGTGTTGTTCAATACTCCAGAGCGCAGTGTGAGTTCAGCTACTTGGGTAGGGCTCAGCAGTGCCAATGATTCCAACTGTAGCACATCATGAATGACAGAATTTATTAGAGATGGAGCTGTTTATTAAAATGAAAGAAGATGAGCAACTGGCGCACTATTGCGAGAAAAGATGAGGCAAGAAGAGAAGAGAAAACAATATTGAACAGCTTCTCTTGGGCTTCAACTCAACTCATAAGCCACCTGAAACAATAAAGTACTTACGAAATCGACTGGGAGAGGAGGCGTGCAGCCTGAAGGGAAAGGCAAGAAAAAAAGAGATTTCTGTCAGGAGGCGGCCAATGGCATATGGCTTACATTCACATACATTTTGTCAGAATTCTTTTCGTTTTACTTTGGTCATGCCATACCTTGTGGTGGTGACTGTCCAAGTTGGTCTTTGCTTGACCTGAGCTCCTCTTTAAGGTCAGATGGGAGAACTGCCAAAGCCTTCTCCAGGCCTTTCAATCTAAAGAAGCATACAGAATGCAGATTTTCAATGCTTAATTCTACAGACTGCGTAAATACGTGAAACCAAAGGAGACAGATTTCTCACATTGCTTTGTAAGAGTCGCAGGTGAGGTTGGTGGGGATCACCACCAGAACCGAAGGACGGAAGCTGGCCAGCAGGACCACGAGATTGATTTGAAACCACAGCTCATAGTCACTCGTTTGGAAGAGGGGGAATTTAGGAGCCAGAGCAGTCAAAGTCAGGTTCAGTATTGCGTCTCGGACGTCCCCTTTTGTTATGTAGGTTATGTTTTCCTGGGGGGGGGGGGGCAGACACTTTTAGCATCAAGACAGGAACTTCTAACTAATATTCTTGTTCAAAAGCATCAGAGTCATGGTCTAGGCCATTTAGGATAATCAGGTTCATCGAAAACAAAAGAAAGCAAAACTAAAAACGACTCACCTCCTTGCTGACCTCCACAAATTTTTCAAAGAATTCCTCAAGCTGCTTCTCATCTGGGGATTGTAGGATGCTGCTCAACACCTCCGTCACCACGGTCACATTTTCGAGAGCAGAGGTGGACGGATCCAACAGCAGCTCTGCTTTCTGATCAGGTGACAGGTTTTCCAGAGCTGCCAGCTAAGGTGAACAAATACCAAGGAAACAGCACATGACTGTCAGCGCTCCGCTGTCTGTCCAACACTAAGCACAAGTACCTGTGCCAATCAAAGGCTCTCTTAAAGCTGTGTGACAACAGAAACATAACAGAAGGTAGGTGTTTTACCCCGCTGATGTTCAAGTCCTTAAGGTCTGAGTAACTGGCCACAGTGCTGAACGGGCCCAAGTTGGCGTCAAGCCATTTAGCATCGCTGCTAATGTTCTGTCTGCAATCTGTTTGTAAAGACAGGGGTGGAGGAAGATCAGTCTGCATCCCAGCACCGTTATGAAGTTGACGCACAACTACAGTGAGCCGTAAGCTGAAAAAACACACTGCAACGCACTCTATCCTGGCAATAGCGGGACGCAGCAAAAGCATGCTCTGGAAGGCCTACCTGGACTGCTAAACTGGGCGGCAAATGTCTTCAGGCGCTCCACCAGGACTTTGGTTATCTCCTGCGTCCTGATGAGTGTCATTTTAGGGAACACAGATCCCAGTCCTTTAACGCTGCAACAGAAAGCCACAGAGGGTGATTTATGTGGATGTATTGGTGCAGATCTACAAACTTCCTGTCTCCAAGTTCAGGCACTCACATCACACGGTAGCTGGCGCAGCTTATGTCAGCAGTGGCAGTAACCAGCATTTCTGCGGTGAAACTGGGGAGGATAGGGACGAGCTTCGCAGTGAACCACTCAGTCAAGGTAGTGGCCTCAAAATCCTGGATCTTCAGTTGGATGATTATGAAGGTTCGGTTCATCATCACGTCTCTCACAGCAGGGGTGATATCAGGTATCTGCGGAAACACAAAACCTGGCACTGTAAGAGAGTACCATACTTTGGGCTGTTCTCCATGGCATCAGTGAGATCTCTGTCCGACACTTTCACTTGAGTTGACTTGCCTCAGGAGCTGCGCGCAGTGCCGTCAGAAACTCCTCTACGTTCTTGCGAGCGTCGCCTTTTTCCAGTCGGTCGAACACAGCGCTGATCTGATCGGTGTTGTTCAATACTCCAGAGCGCAGTGTGAGTTCAGCTACTTGGGTAGGGCTCAGCAGTGCCAATGATTCCAACTGTAGCACATCATGAATGACAGAATTTATTAGAGATGGAGCTGTTTATTAAAATGAAAGAAGATGAGCAACTGGCGCACTATTGCGAGAAAAGATGAGGCAAGAAGAGAAGAGAAAACAATATTGAACAGCTTCTTTTGGGCTTCAACTCAACTCATAAGCCACCTGAAACAATAAAGTACTTACGAAATCGACTGGGAGAGGAGGCGTGCAGCCTGAAGGGAAAGCAAGAAAAAAAGAGATTTCTGTCAGGAGGCGGCCAATGGCATATGGCTTACATTCACATACATTTTGTCAGAATTCTTTTCGTTTTACTTTGGTCATGCCATACCTTGTGGTGGTGACTGTCCAAGTTGGTCTTTGCTTGACCTGAGCTCCTCTTTAAGGTCAGATGGGAGAACTGCCAAAGCCTTCTCCAGGCCTTTCAATCTAAAGAAGCATACAGAATGCAGATTTTCAATGCTTAATTCTACAGACTGCGTAAATACGTGAAACCAAAGGAGACAGATTTCTCACATTGCTTTGTAAGAGTCGCAGGTGAGGTTGGTGGGGATCACCACCAGAACCGAAGGACGGAAGCTGGCCAGCAGGACCACGAGATTGATTTGAAACCACAGCTCATAGTCACTCGTTTGGAAGAGGGGGAATTTAGGAGCCAGAGCAGTCAAAGTCAGGTTCAGTATTGCGTCTCGGACGTCCCCTTTTGTTATGTAGGTTATGTTTTCCTGGGTGTGGGGGAAGACACTTTTAGCATCAAGACAGGAACTTCTAACTAATATTCTTGTTCAAAAGCATCAGAGTCATGGTCTAGGCCATTTAGGATAATCAGGTTCATCGAAAACAAAAGAAAGCAAAACTAAAAACGACTCACCTCCTTGCTGACCTCCACAAATTTTTCAAAGAATTCCTCAAGCTGCTTCTCATCTGGGGATTGTAGGATGCTGCTCAACACCTCCGTCACCACGGTCACATTTTCGAGAGCAGAGGTGGACGGATCCAACAGCAGCTCTGCTTTCTGATCAGGTGACAGGTTTTCCAGAGCTGCCAGCTAAGGTGAACAAATACCAAGGAAACAGCACATGACTGTCAGCGCTCCGCTGTCTGTCCAACACTAAGCACAAGTACCTGTGCCAATCAAAGGCTCTCTTAAAGCTGTGTGACAACAGAAACATAAAAGAAGGTAGGTGTTTTACCCCGCTGATGTTCAAGTCCTTAAGGTCTGAGTAACTGGCCACAGTGCTGAACGGGCCCAAGTTGGCGTCAAGCCATTTAGCATCGCTGCTAATGTTCTGTCTGCAATCTGTTTGTAAAGACAGGGGTGGAGGAAGATCAGTCTGCATCCCAGCACCGTTATGAAGTTGACGCACAACTACAGTGAGCCGTAAGCTGAAAAAACACACTGCAACGCACTCTATCCTGGCAATAGCGGGACGCAGCAAAAGCATGCACTGGAAGGCCTACCTGGACTGCTAAACTGGGCGGCAAATGTCTTCAGGCGCTCCACCAGGACTTTGGTTATCTCCTGCGTCCTGATGAGTGTCATTTTAGGGAACACAGATCCCAGTCCTTTAACGCTGCAACAGAAAGCCACAGAGGGTGATTTATGTGGATGTATTGGTGCAGATCTACAAACTTCCTGTCTCCAAGTTCAGGCACTCACATCACACGGTAGCTGGCGCAGCTTATGTCAGCAGTGGCAGTAACCAGCATTTCTGCGGTGAAACTGGGGAGGATAGGGACGAGCTTCGCAGTGAACCACTCAGTCAAGGTAGCGGCCTCAAAATCCTGGATCTTCAGTTGGATGATTATGAAGGTTCGGTTCATCATCACGTCTCTCACAGCAGGGGTGATATCAGGTATCTGCGGAAACACAAAACCTGGCACTGTAAGAGAGTACCATACTTTGGGCTGTTCTCCATGGCATCAGTGAGATCTCTGTCCGACACTTTCACTTGAATTGACTTGCCTCAGGAGCTGCGCGCAGTGCCGTCAGAAACTCCTCTACGTTCTTGCGAGCGTCGCCTTTTTCCAGTCGGTCGAACACAGCGCTGATCTGATCGGTGTTGTTCAATACTCCAGAGCGCAGTGTGAGTTCAGCTACTTGGGTAGGGCTCAGCAGTGCCAATGATTCCAACTGTAGCACATCATGAATGACAGAATTTATTAGAGATGGAGCTGTTTATTAAAATGAAAGAAGATGAGCAACTGGCGCACTATTGCGAGAAAAGATGAGGCAAGAAGAGAAGAGAAAACAATATTGAACAGCTTCTCTTGGGCTTCAACTCAACTCATAAGCCACCTGAAACAATAAAGTACTTACGAAATCGACGGGGAGAGGAGGCGTGCAGCCTGAAGGGAAGGCAAGAAAAAAAGAGATTTCTGTCAGGAGGCGGCCAATGGCATATGGCTTACATTCACATACATTTTGTCAGAATTCTTTTCGTTTTACTTTGGTCATGCCATACCTTGTGGTGGTGACTGTCCAAGTTGGTCTTTGCTTGACCTGAGCTCCTCTTTAAGGTCAGATGGGAGAACTGCCAAAGCCTTCTCCAGGCCTTTCAATCTAAAGAAGCATACAGAATGCAGATTTTCAATGCTTAATTCTACAGACTGCGTAAATACGTGAAACCAAAGGAGACAGATTTCTCACATTGCTTTGTAAGAGTCGCAGGTGAGGTTGGTGGGGATCACCACCAGAACCGAAGGACGGAAGCTGGCCAGCAGGACCACGAGATTGATTTGAAACCACAGCTCATAGTCACTCGTTTGGAAGAGGGGGAATTTAGGAGCCAGAGCAGTCAAAGTCAGGTTCAGTATTGCGTCTCGGACGTCCCCTTTTGTTATGTAGGTTATGTTTTCCTGGGGGGGGGCAGACACTTTTAGCATCAAGACAGGAACTTCTAACTAATATTCTTGTTCAAAAGCATCAGAGTCATGGTCTAGGCCATTTAGGATAATCAGGTTCATCGAAAACAAAAGAAAGCAAAACTAAAAACGACTCACCTCCTTGCTGACCTCCACAAATTTTTCAAAGAATTCCTCAAGCTGCTTCTCATCTGGGGATTGTAGGATGCTGCTCAACACCTCCGTCACCACGGTCACATTTTCGAGAGCAGAGGTGGACGGATCCAACAGCAGCTCTGCTTTCTGATCAGGTGACAGGTTTTCCAGAGCTGCCAGCTAAGGTGAACAAATACCAAGGAAACAGCACATGACTGTCAGCGCTCCGCTGTCTGTCCAACACTAAGCACAAGTACCTGTGCCAATCAAAGGCTCTCTTAAAGCTGTGTGACAACAGAAACATAACAGAAGGTAGGTGTTTTACCCCGCTGATGTTCAAGTCCTTAAGGTCTGAGTAACTGGCCACAGTGCTGAACGGGCCCAAGTTGGCGTCAAGCCATTTAGCATCGCTGCTAATGTTCTGTCTGCAATCTGTTTGTAAAGACAGGGGTGGAGGAAGATCAGTCTGCATCCCAGCACCGTTATGAAGTTGACGCACAACTACAGTGAGCCGTAAGCTGAAAAAACACACTGCAACGCACTCTATCCTGGCAATAGCGGGACGCAGCAAAAGCATGCTCTGGAAGGCCTACCTGGACTGCTAAACTGGGCGGCAAATGTCTTCAGGCGCTCCACCAGGACTTTGGTTATCTCCTGCGTCCTGATGAGTGTCATTTTAGGGAACACAGATCCCAGTCCTTTAACGCTGCAACAGAAAGCCACAGAGGGTGATTTATGTGGATGTATTGGTGCAGATCTACAAACTTCCTGTCTCCAAGTTCAGGCACTCACATCACACGGTAGCTGGCGCAGCTTATGTCAGCAGTGGCAGTAACCAGCATTTCTGCGGTGAAACTGGGGAGGATAGGGACGAGCTTCGCAGTGAACCACTCAGTCAAGGTAGTGGCCTCAAAATCCTGGATCTTCAGTTGGATGATTATGAAGGTTCGGTTCATCATCACGTCTCTCACAGCAGGGGTGATATCAGGTATCTGCGGAAACACAAAACCTGGCACTGTAAGAGAGTACCATACTTTGGGCTGTTCTCCATGGCATCAGTGAGATCTCTGTCCGACACTTTCACTTGAATTGACTTGCCTCAGGAGCTGCGCGCAGTGCCGTCAGAAACTCCTCTACGTTCTTGCGAGCGTCGCCTTTTTCCAGTCGGTCGAACACAGCGCTGATCTGATCGGTGTTGTTCAATACTCCAGAGCGCAGTGTGAGTTCAGCTACTTGGGTAGGGCTCAGCAGTGCCAATGATTCCAACTGTAGCACATCATGAATGACAGAATTTATTAGAGATGGAGCTGTTTATTAAAATGAAAGAAGATGAGCAACTGGCGCACTATTGCGAGAAAAGATGAGGCAAGAAGAGAAGAGAAAACAATATTGAACAGCTTCTCTTGGGCTTCAACTCAACTCATAAGCCACCTGAAACAATAAAGTACTTACGAAATCGACGGGGAGAGGAGGCGTGCAGCCTGAAGGGAAAGGCAAGAAAAAAAGAGATTTCTGTCAGGAGGCGGCCAATGGCATATGGCTTACATTCACATACATTTTGTCAGAATTCTTTTCGTTTTACTTTGGTCATGCCATACCTTGTGGTGGTGACTGTCCAAGTTGGTCTTTGCTTGACCTGAGCTCCTCTTTAAGGTCAGATGGGAGAACTGCCAAAGCCTTCTCCAGGCCTTTCAATCTAAAGAAGCATACAGAATGCAGATTTTCAATGCTTAATTCTACAGACTGCGTAAATACGTGAAACCAAAGGAGACAGATTTCTCACATTGCTTTGTAAGAGTCGCAGGTGAGGTTGGTGGGGATCACCACCAGAACCGAAGGACGGAAGCTGGCCAGCAGGACCACGAGATTGATTTGAAACCACAGCTCATAGTCACTCGTTTGGAAGAGGGGGAATTTAGGAGCCAGAGCAGTCAAAGTCAGGTTCAGTATTGCGTCTCGGACGTCCCCTTTTGTTATGTAGGTTATGTTTTCCTGGGGGGGGGGCAGACACTTTTAGCATCAAGACAGGAACTTCTAACTAATATTCTTGTTCAAAAGCATCAGAGTCATGGTCTAGGCCATTTAGGATAATCAGGTTCATCGAAAACAAAAGAAAGCAAAACTAAAAACGACTCACCTCCTTGCTGACCTCCACAAATTTTTCAAAGAATTCCTCAAGCTGCTTCTCATCTGGGGATTGTAGGATGCTGCTCAACACCTCCGTCACCACGGTCACATTTTCGAGAGCAGAGGTGGACGGATCCAACAGCAGCTCTGCTTTCTGATCAGGTGACAGGTTTTCCAGAGCTGCCAGCTAAGGTGAACAAATACCAAGGAAACAGCACATGACTGTCAGCGCTCCGCTGTCTGTCCAACACTAAGCACAAGTACCTGTGCCAATCAAAGGCTCTCTTAAAGCTGTGTGACAACAGAAACATAACAGAAGGTAGGTGTTTTACCCCGCTGATGTTCAAGTCCTTAAGGTCTGAGTAACTGGCCACAGTGCTGAACGGGCCCAAGTTGGCGTCAAGCCATTTAGCATCGCTGCTAATGTTCTGTCTGCAATCTGTTTGTAAAGACAGGGGTGGAGGAAGATCAGTCTGCATCCCAGCACCGTTATGAAGTTGACGCACAACTACAGTGAGCCGTAAGCTGAAAAAACACACTGCAACGCACTCTATCCTGGCAATAGCGGGACGCAGCAAAAGCATGCTCTGGAAGGCCTACCTGGACTGCTAAACTGGGCGGCAAATGTCTTCAGGCGCTCCACCAGGACTTTGGTTATCTCCTGCGTCCTGATGAGTGTCATTTTAGGGAACACAGATCCCAGTCCTTTAACGCTGCAACAGAAAGCCACAGAGGGTGATTTATGTGGATGTATTGGTGCAGATCTACAAACTTCCTGTCTCCAAGTTCAGGCACTCACATCACACGGTAGCTGGCGCAGCTTATGTCAGCAGTGGCAGTAACCAGCATTTCTGCGGTGAAACTGGGGAGGATAGGGACGAGCTTCGCAGTGAACCACTCAGTCAAGGTAGTGGCCTCAAAATCCTGGATCTTCAGTTGGATGATTATGAAGGTTCGGTTCATCATCACGTCTCTCACAGCAGGGGTGATATCAGGTATCTGCGGAAACACAAAACCTGGCACTGTAAGAGAGTACCATACTTTGGGCTGTTCTCCATGGCATCAGTGAGATCTCTGTCCGACACTTTCACTTGAGTTGACTTGCCTCAGGAGCTGCGCGCAGTGCCGTCAGAAACTCCTCTACGTTCTTGCGAGCGTCGCCTTTTTCCAGTCGGTCGAACACAGCGCTGATCTGATCGGTGTTGTTCAATACTCCAGAGCGCAGTGTGAGTTCAGCTACTTGGGTAGGGCTCAGCAGTGCCAATGATTCCAACTGTAGCACATCATGAATGACAGAATTTATTAGAGATGGAGCTGTTTATTAAAATGAAAGAAGATGAGCAACTGGCGCACTATTGCGAGAAAAGATGAGGCAAGAAGAGAAGAGAAAACAATATTGAACAGCTTCTTTTGGGCTTCAACTCAACTCATAAGCCACCTGAAACAATAAAGTACTTACGAAATCGACTGGGAGAGGAGGCGTGCAGCCTGAAGGGAAAGCAAGAAAAAAAGAGATTTCTGTCAGGAGGCGGCCAATGGCATATGGCTTACATTCACATACATTTTGTCAGAATTCTTTTCGTTTTACTTTGGTCATGCCATACCTTGTGGTGGTGACTGTCCAAGTTGGTCTTTGCTTGACCTGAGCTCCTCTTTAAGGTCAGATGGGAGAACTGCCAAAGCCTTCTCCAGGCCTTTCAATCTAAAGAAGCATACAGAATGCAGATTTTCAATGCTTAATTCTACAGACTGCGTAAATACGTGAAACCAAAGGAGACAGATTTCTCACATTGCTTTGTAAGAGTCGCAGGTGAGGTTGGTGGGGATCACCACCAGAACCGAAGGACGGAAGCTGGCCAGCAGGACCACGAGATTGATTTGAAACCACAGCTCATAGTCACTCGTTTGGAAGAGGGGGAATTTAGGAGCCAGAGCAGTCAAAGTCAGGTTCAGTATTGCGTCTCGGACGTCCCCTTTTGTTATGTAGGTTATGTTTTCCTGGGGGGGGGGGGGGCAGACACTTTTAGCATCAAGACAGGAACTTCTAACTAATATTCTTGTTCAAAAGCATCAGAGTCATGGTCTAGGCCATTTAGGATAATCAGGTTCATCGAAAACAAAAGAAAGCAAAACTAAAAACGACTCACCTCCTTGCTGACCTCCACAAATTTTTCAAAGAATTCCTCAAGCTGCTTCTCATCTGGGGATTGTAGGATGCTGCTCAACACCTCCGTCACCACGGTCACATTTTCGAGAGCAGAGGTGGACGGATCCAACAGCAGCTCTGCTTTCTGATCAGGTGACAGGTTTTCCAGAGCTGCCAGCTAAGGTGAACAAATACCAAGGAAACAGCACATGACTGTCAGCGCTCCGCTGTCTGTCCAACACTAAGCACAAGTACCTGTGCCAATCAAAGGCTCTCTTAAAGCTGTGTGACAACAGAAACATAACAGAAGGTAGGTGTTTTACCCCGCTGATGTTCAAGTCCTTAAGGTCTGAGTAACTGGCCACAGTGCTGAACGGGCCCAAGTTGGCGTCAAGCCATTTAGCATCGCTGCTAATGTTCTGTCTGCAATCTGTTTGTAAAGACAGGGGTGGAGGAAGATCAGTCTGCATCCCAGCACCGTTATGAAGTTGACGCACAACTACAGTGAGCCGTAAGCTGAAAAAACACACTGCAACGCACTCTATCCTGGCAATAGCGGGACGCAGCAAAAGCATGCTCTGGAAGGCCTACCTGGACTGCTAAACTGGGCGGCAAATGTCTTCAGGCGCTCCACCAGGACTTTGGTTATCTCCTGCGTCCTGATGAGTGTCATTTTAGGGAACACAGATCCCAGTCCTTTAACGCTGCAACAGAAAGCCACAGAGGGTGATTTATGTGGATGTATTGGTGCAGATCTACAAACTTCCTGTCTCCAAGTTCAGGCACTCACATCACACGGTAGCTGGCGCAGCTTATGTCAGCAGTGGCAGTAACCAGCATTTCTGCGGTGAAACTGGGGAGGATAGGGACGAGCTTCGCAGTGAACCACTCAGTCAAGGTAGCGGCCTCAAAATCCTGGATCTTCAGTTGGATGATTATGAAGGTTCGGTTCATCATCACGTCTCTCACAGCAGGGGTGATATCAGGTATCTGCGGAAACACAAAACCTGGCACTGTAAGAGAGTACCATACTTTGGGCTGTTCTCCATGGCATCAGTGAGATCTCTGTCCGACACTTTCACTTGAGTTGACTTGCCTCAGGAGCTGCGCGCAGTGCCGTCAGAAACTCCTCTACGTTCTTGCGAGCGTCGCCTTTTTCCAGTCGGTCGAACACAGCGCTGATCTGATCGGTGTTGTTCAATACTCCAGAGCGCAGTGTGAGTTCAGCTACTTGGGTAGGGCTCAGCAGTGCCAATGATTCCAACTGTAGCACATCATGAATGACAGAATTTATTAGAGATGGAGCTGTTTATTAAAATGAAAGAAGATGAGCAACTGGCGCACTATTGCGAGAAAAGATGAGGCAAGAAGAGAAGAGAAAACAATATTGAACAGCTTCTTTTGGGCTTCAACTCAACTCATAAGCCACCTGAAACAATAAAGTACTTACGAAATCGACTGGGAGAGGAGGCGTGCAGCCTGAAGGGAAAGCAAGAAAAAAAGAGATTTCTGTCAGGAGGCGGCCAATGGCATATGGCTTACATTCACATACATTTTGTCAGAATTCTTTTCGTTTTACTTTGGTCATGCCATACCTTGTGGTGGTGACTGTCCAAGTTGGTCTTTGCTTGACCTGAGCTCCTCTTTAAGGTCAGATGGGAGAACTGCCAAAGCCTTCTCCAGGCCTTTCAATCTAAAGAAGCATACAGAATGCAGATTTTCAATGCTTAATTCTACAGACTGCGTAAATACGTGAAACCAAAGGAGACAGATTTCTCACATTGCTTTGTAAGAGTCGCAGGTGAGGTTGGTGGGGATCACCACCAGAACCGAAGGACGGAAGCTGGCCAGCAGGACCACGAGATTGATTTGAAACCACAGCTCATAGTCACTCGTTTGGAAGAGGGGGAATTTAGGAGCCAGAGCAGTCAAAGTCAGGTTCAGTATTGCGTCTCGGACGTCCCCTTTTGTTATGTAGGTTATGTTTTCCTGGGGGGGGGCAGACACTTTTAGCATCAAGACAGGAACTTCTAACTAATATTCTTGTTCAAAAGCATCAGAGTCATGGTCTAGGCCATTTAGGATAATCAGGTTCATCGAAAACAAAAGAAAGCAAAACTAAAAACGACTCACCTCCTTGCTGACCTCCACAAATTTTTCAAAGAATTCCTCAAGCTGCTTCTCATCTGGGGATTGTAGGATGCTGCTCAACACCTCCGTCACCACGGTCACATTTTCGAGAGCAGAGGTGGACGGATCCAACAGCAGCTCTGCTTTCTGATCAGGTGACAGGTTTTCCAGAGCTGCCAGCTAAGGTGAACAAATACCAAGGAAACAGCACATGACTGTCAGCGCTCCGCTGTCTGTCCAACACTAAGCACAAGTACCTGTGCCAATCAAAGGCTCTCTTAAAGCTGTGTGACAACAGAAACATAACAGAAGGTAGGTGTTTTACCCCGCTGATGTTCAAGTCCTTAAGGTCTGAGTAACTGGCCACAGTGCTGAACGGGCCCAAGTTGGCGTCAAGCCATTTAGCATCGCTGCTAATGTTCTGTCTGCAATCTGTTTGTAAAGACAGGGGTGGAGGAAGATCAGTCTGCATCCCAGCACCGTTATGAAGTTGACGCACAACTACAGTGAGCCGTAAGCTGAAAAAACACACTGCAACGCACTCTATCCTGGCAATAGCGGGACGCAGCAAAAGCATGCTCTGGAAGGCCTACCTGGACTGCTAAACTGGGCGGCAAATGTCTTCAGGCGCTCCACCAGGACTTTGGTTATCTCCTGCGTCCTGATGAGTGTCATTTTAGGGAACACAGATCCCAGTCCTTTAACGCTGCAACAGAAAGCCACAGAGGGTGATTTATGTGGATGTATTGGTGCAGATCTACAAACTTCCTGTCTCCAAGTTCAGGCACTCACATCACACGGTAGCTGGCGCAGCTTATGTCAGCAGTGGCAGTAACCAGCATTTCTGCGGTGAAACTGGGGAGGATAGGGACGAGCTTCGCAGTGAACCACTCAGTCAAGGTAGTGGCCTCAAAATCCTGGATCTTCAGTTGGATGATTATGAAGGTTCGGTTCATCATCACGTCTCTCACAGCAGGGGTGATATCAGGTATCTGCGGAAACACAAAACCTGGCACTGTAAGAGAGTACCATACTTTGGGCTGTTCTCCATGGCATCAGTGAGATCTCTGTCCGACACTTTCACTTGAGTTGACTTGCCTCAGGAGCTGCGCGCAGTGCCGTCAGAAACTCCTCTACGTTCTTGCGAGCGTCGCCTTTTTCCAGTCGGTCGAACACAGCGCTGATCTGATCGGTGTTGTTCAATACTCCAGAGCGCAGTGTGAGTTCAGCTACTTGGGTAGGGCTCAGCAGTGCCAATGATTCCAACTGTAGCACATCATGAATGACAGAATTTATTAGAGATGGAGCTGTTTATTAAAATGAAAGAAGATGAGCAACTGGCGCACTATTGCGAGAAAAGATGAGGCAAGAAGAGAAGAGAAAACAATATTGAACAGCTTCTTTTGGGCTTCAACTCAACTCATAAGCCACCTGAAACAATAAAGTACTTACGAAATCGACTGGGAGAGGAGGCGTGCAGCCTGAAGGGAAAGCAAGAAAAAAAGAGATTTCTGTCAGGAGGCGGCCAATGGCATATGGCTTACATTCACATACATTTTGTCAGAATTCTTTTCGTTTTACTTTGGTCATGCCATACCTTGTGGTGGTGACTGTCCAAGTTGGTCTTTGCTTGACCTGAGCTCCTCTTTAAGGTCAGATGGGAGAACTGCCAAAGCCTTCTCCAGGCCTTTCAATCTAAAGAAGCATACAGAATGCAGATTTTCAATGCTTAATTCTACAGACTGCGTAAATACGTGAAACCAAAGGAGACAGATTTCTCACATTGCTTTGTAAGAGTCGCAGGTGAGGTTGGTGGGGATCACCACCAGAACCGAAGGACGGAAGCTGGCCAGCAGGACCACGAGATTGATTTGAAACCACAGCTCATAGTCACTCGTTTGGAAGAGGGGGAATTTAGGAGCCAGAGCAGTCAAAGTCAGGTTCAGTATTGCGTCTCGGACGTCCCCTTTTGTTATGTAGGTTATGTTTTCCTGGGCCGGGGGCAGACACTTTTAGCATCAAGACAGGAACTTCTAACTAATATTCTTGTTCAAAAGCATCAGAGTCATGGTCTAGGCCATTTAGGATAATCAGGTTCATCGAAAACAAAAGAAAGCAAAACTAAAAACGACTCACCTCCTTGCTGACCTCCACAAATTTTTCAAAGAATTCCTCAAGCTGCTTCTCATCTGGGGATTGTAGGATGCTGCTCAACACCTCCGTCACCACGGTCACATTTTCGAGAGCAGAGGTGGACGGATCCAACAGCAGCTCTGCTTTCTGATCAGGTGACAGGTTTTCCAGAGCTGCCAGCTAAGGTGAACAAATACCAAGGAAACAGCACATGACTGTCAGCGCTCCGCTGTCTGTCCAACACTAAGCACAAGTACCTGTGCCAATCAAAGGCTCTCTTAAAGCTGTGTGACAACAGAAACATAACAGAAGGTAGGTGTTTTACCCCGCTGATGTTCAAGTCCTTAAGGTCTGAGTAACTGGCCACAGTGCTGAACGGGCCCAAGTTGGCGTCAAGCCATTTAGCATCGCTGCTAATGTTCTGTCTGCAATCTGTTTGTAAAGACAGGGGTGGAGGAAGATCAGTCTGCATCCCAGCACCGTTATGAAGTTGACGCACAACTACAGTGAGCCGTAAGCTGAAAAAACACACTGCAACGCACTCTATCCTGGCAATAGCGGGACGCAGCAAAAGCATGCTCTGGAAGGCCTACCTGGACTGCTAAACTGGGCGGCAAATGTCTTCAGGCGCTCCACCAGGACTTTGGTTATCTCCTGCGTCCTGATGAGTGTCATTTTAGGGAACACAGATCCCAGTCCTTTAACGCTGCAACAGAAAGCCACAGAGGGTGATTTATGTGGATGTATTGGTGCAGATCTACAAACTTCCTGTCTCCAAGTTCAGGCACTCACATCACACGGTAGCTGGCGCAGCTTGTGTCAGCAGTGGCAGTAACCAGCATTTCTGCGGTGAAACTGGGGAGGATAGGGACGAGCTTCGCAGTGAACCACTCAGTCAAGGTAGCGGCCTCAAAATCCTGGATCTTCAGTTGGATGATTATGAAGGTTCGGTTCATCATCACGTCTCTCACAGCAGGGGTGATATCAGGTATCTGCGGAAACACAAAACCTGGCACTGTAAGAGAGTACCATACTTTGGGCTGTTCTCCATGGCATCAGTGAGATCTCTGTCCGACACTTTCACTTGAGTTGACTTGCCTCAGGAGCTGCGCGCAGTGCCGTCAGAAACTCCTCTACGTTCTTGCGAGCGTCGCCTTTTTCCAGTCGGTCGAACACAGCGCTGATCTGATCGGTGTTGTTCAATACTCCAGAGCGCAGTGTGAGTTCAGCTACTTGGGTAGGGCTCAGCAGTGCCAATGATTCCAACTGTAGCACATCATGAATGACAGAATTTATTAGAGATGGAGCTGTTTATTAAAATGAAAGAAGATGAGCAACTGGCGCACTATTGCGAGAAAAGATGAGGCAAGAAGAGAAGAGAAAACAATATTGAACAGCTTCTTTTGGGCTTCAACTCAACTCATAAGCCACCTGAAACAATAAAGTACTTACGAAATCGACTGGGAGAGGAGGCGTGCAGCCTGAAGGGAAAGCAAGAAAAAAAGAGATTTCTGTCAGGAGGCGGCCAATGGCATATGGCTTACATTCACATACATTTTGTCAGAATTCTTTTCGTTTTACTTTGGTCATGCCATACCTTGTGGTGGTGACTGTCCAAGTTGGTCTTTGCTTGACCTGAGCTCCTCTTTAAGGTCAGATGGGAGAACTGCCAAAGCCTTCTCCAGGCCTTTCAATCTAAAGAAGCATACAGAATGCAGATTTTCAATGCTTAATTCTACAGACTGCGTAAATACGTGAAACCAAAGGAGACAGATTTCTCACATTGCTTTGTAAGAGTCGCAGGTGAGGTTGGTGGGGATCACCACCAGAACCGAAGGACGGAAGCTGGCCAGCAGGACCACGAGATTGATTTGAAACCACAGCTCATAGTCACTCGTTTGGAAGAGGGGGAATTTAGGAGCCAGAGCAGTCAAAGTCAGGTTCAGTATTGCGTCTCGGACGTCCCCTTTTGTTATGTAGGTTATGTTTTCCTGGGGGGGGGCAGACACTTTTAGCATCAAGACAGGAACTTCTAACTAATATTCTTGTTCAAAAGCATCAGAGTCATGGTCTAGGCCATTTAGGATAATCAGGTTCATCGAAAACAAAAGAAAGCAAAACTAAAAACGACTCACCTCCTTGCTGACCTCCACAAATTTTTCAAAGAATTCCTCAAGCTGCTTCTCATCTGGGGATTGTAGGATGCTGCTCAACACCTCCGTCACCACGGTCACATTTTCGAGAGCAGAGGTGGACGGATCCAACAGCAGCTCTGCTTTCTGATCAGGTGACAGGTTTTCCAGAGCTGCCAGCTAAGGTGAACAAATACCAAGGAAACAGCACATGACTGTCAGCGCTCCGCTGTCTGTCCAACACTAAGCACAAGTACCTGTGCCAATCAAAGGCTCTCTTAAAGCTGTGTGACAACAGAAACATAACAGAAGGTAGGTGTTTTACCCCGCTGATGTTCAAGTCCTTAAGGTCTGAGTAACTGGCCACAGTGCTGAACGGGCCCAAGTTGGCGTCAAGCCATTTAGCATCGCTGCTAATGTTCTGTCTGCAATCTGTTTGTAAAGACAGGGGTGGAGGAAGATCAGTCTGCATCCCAGCACCGTTATGAAGTTGACGCACAACTACAGTGAGCCGTAAGCTGAAAAAACACACTGCAACGCACTCTATCCTGGCAATAGCGGGACGCAGCAAAAGCATGCTCTGGAAGGCCTACCTGGACTGCTAAACTGGGCGGCAAATGTCTTCAGGCGCTCCACCAGGACTTTGGTTATCTCCTGCGTCCTGATGAGTGTCATTTTAGGGAACACAGATCCCAGTCCTTTAACGCTGCAACAGAAAGCCACAGAGGGTGATTTATGTGGATGTATTGGTGCAGATCTACAAACTTCCT
Organism: Chanodichthys erythropterus; assembly: GCF_024489055.1. Lineage (NCBI taxonomy): Eukaryota > Metazoa > Chordata > Actinopteri > Cypriniformes > Xenocyprididae > Chanodichthys > Chanodichthys erythropterus. The sequence continues at coordinate 56,267,047 of NC_090232.1, forward strand.
GTCTCCAAGTTCAGGCACTCACATCACACGGTAGCTGGCGCAGCTTATGTCAGCAGTGGCAGTAACCAGCATTTCTGCGGTGAAACTGGGGAGGATAGGGACGAGCTTCGCAGTGAACCACTCAGTCAAGGTAGCGGCCTCAAAATCCTGGATCTTCAGTTGGATGATTATGAAGGTTCGGTTCATCATCACGTCTCTCACAGCAGGGGTGATATCAGGTATCTGCGGAAACACAAAACCTGGCACTGTAAGAGAGTACCATACTTTGGGCTGTTCTCCATGGCATCAGTGAGATCTCTGTCCGACACTTTCACTTGAGTTGACTTGCCTCAGGAGCTGCGCGCAGTGCCGTCAGAAACTCCTCTACGTTCTTGCGAGCGTCGCCTTTTTCCAGTCGGTCGAACACAGCGCTGATCTGATCGGTGTTGTTCAATACTCCAGAGCGCAGTGTGAGTTCAGCTACTTGGGTAGGGCTCAGCAGTGCCAATGATTCCAACTGTAGCACATCATGAATGACAGAATTTATTAGAGATGGAGCTGTTTATTAAAATGAAAGAAGATGAGCAACTGGCGCACTATTGCGAGAAAAGATGAGGCAAGAAGAGAAGAGAAAACAATATTGAACAGCTTCTTTTGGGCTTCAACTCAACTCATAAGCCACCTGAAACAATAAAGTACTTACGAAATCGACTGGGAGAGGAGGCGTGCAGCCTGAAGGGAAAGCAAGAAAAAAAGAGATTTCTGTCAGGAGGCGGCCAATGGCATATGGCTTACATTCACATACATTTTGTCAGAATTCTTTTCGTTTTACTTTGGTCATGCCATACCTTGTGGTGGTGACTGTCCAAGTTGGTCTTTGCTTGACCTGAGCTCCTCTTTAAGGTCAGATGGGAGAACTGCCAAAGCCTTCTCCAGGCCTTTCAATCTAAAGAAGCATACAGAATGCAGATTTTCAATGCTTAATTCTACAGACTGCGTAAATACGTGAAACCAAAGGAGACAGATTTCTCACATTGCTTTGTAAGAGTCGCAGGTGAGGTTGGTGGGGATCACCACCAGAACCGAAGGACGGAAGCTGGCCAGCAGGACCACGAGATTGATTTGAAACCACAGCTCATAGTCACTCGTTTGGAAGAGGGGGAATTTAGGAGCCAGAGCAGTCAAAGTCAGGTTCAGTATTGCGTCTCGGACGTCCCCTTTTGTTATGTAGGTTATGTTTTCCTGGGGGGGGGGGGGGCAGACACTTTTAGCATCAAGACAGGAACTTCTAACTAATATTCTTGTTCAAAAGCATCAGAGTCATGGTCTAGGCCATTTAGGATAATCAGGTTCATCGAAAACAAAAGAAAGCAAAACTAAAAACGACTCACCTCCTTGCTGACCTCCACAAATTTTTCAAAGAATTCCTCAAGCTGCTTCTCATCTGGGGATTGTAGGATGCTGCTCAACACCTCCGTCACCACGGTCACATTTTCGAGAGCAGAGGTGGACGGATCCAACAGCAGCTCTGCTTTCTGATCAGGTGACAGGTTTTCCAGAGCTGCCAGCTAAGGTGAACAAATACCAAGGAAACAGCACATGACTGTCAGCGCTCCGCTGTCTGTCCAACACTAAGCACAAGTACCTGTGCCAATCAAAGGCTCTCTTAAAGCTGTGTGACAACAGAAACATAACAGAAGGTAGGTGTTTTACCCCGCTGATGTTCAAGTCCTTAAGGTCTGAGTAACTGGCCACAGTGCTGAACGGGCCCAAGTTGGCGTCAAGCCATTTAGCATCGCTGCTAATGTTCTGTCTGCAATCTGTTTGTAAAGACAGGGGTGGAGGAAGATCAGTCTGCATCCCAGCACCGTTATGAAGTTGACGCACAACTACAGTGAGCCGTAAGCTGAAAAAACACACTGCAACGCACTCTATCCTGGCAATAGCGGGACGCAGCAAAAGCATGCTCTGGAAGGCCTACCTGGACTGCTAAACTGGGCGGCAAATGTCTTCAGGCGCTCCACCAGGACTTTGGTTATCTCCTGCGTCCTGATGAGTGTCATTTTAGGGAACACAGATCCCAGTCCTTTAACGCTGCAACAGAAAGCCACAGAGGGTGATTTATGTGGATGTATTGGTGCAGATCTACAAACTTCCTGTCTCCAAGTTCAGGCACTCACATCACACGGTAGCTGGCGCAGCTTATGTCAGCAGTGGCAGTAACCAGCATTTCTGCGGTGAAACTGGGGAGGATAGGGACGAGCTTCGCAGTGAACCACTCAGTCAAGGTAGCGGCCTCAAAATCCTGGATCTTCAGTTGGATGATTATGAAGGTTCGGTTCATCATCACGTCTCTCACAGCAGGGGTGATATCAGGTATCTGCGGAAACACAAAACCTGGCACTGTAAGAGAGTACCATACTTTGGGCTGTTCTCCATGGCATCAGTGAGATCTCTGTCCGACACTTTCACTTGAATTGACTTGCCTCAGGAGCTGCGCGCAGTGCCGTCAGAAACTCCTCTACGTTCTTGCGAGCGTCGCCTTTTTCCAGTCGGTCGAACACAGCGCTGATCTGATCGGTGTTGTTCAATACTCCAGAGCGCAGTGTGAGTTCAGCTACTTGGGTAGGGCTCAGCAGTGCCAATGATTCCAACTGTAGCACATCATGAATGACAGAATTTATTAGAGATGGAGCTGTTTATTAAAATGAAAGAAGATGAGCAACTGGCGCACTATTGCGAGAAAAGATGAGGCAAGAAGAGAAGAGAAAACAATATTGAACAGCTTGTCTTGGGCTTCAACTCAACTCATAAGCCACCTGAAACAATAAAGTACTTACGAAATCGACGGGGAGAGGAGGCGTGCAGCCTGAAGGGAAAGCAAGAAAAAAAGAGATTTCTGTCAGGAGGCGGCCAATGGCATATGGCTTACATTCACATACATTTTGTCAGAATTCTTTTCGTTTTACTTTGGTCATGCCATACCTTGTGGTGGTGACTGTCCAAGTTGGTCTTTGCTTGACCTGAGCTCCTCTTTAAGGTCAGATGGGAGAACTGCCAAAGCCTTCTCCAGGCCTTTCAATCTAAAGAAGCATACAGAATGCAGATTTTCAATGCTTAATTCTACAGACTGCGTAAATACGTGAAACCAAAGGAGACAGATTTCTCACATTGCTTTGTAAGAGTCGCAGGTGAGGTTGGTGGGGATCACCACCAGAACCGAAGGACGGAAGCTGGCCAGCAGGACCACGAGATTGATTTGAAACCACAGCTCATAGTCACTCGTTTGGAAGAGGGGGAATTTAGGAGCCAGAGCAGTCAAAGTCAGGTTCAGTATTGCGTCTCGGACGTCCCCTTTTGTTATGTAGGTTATGTTTTCCTGGGGGGGGGGGGCAGACACTTTTAGCATCAAGACAGGAACTTCTAACTAATATTCTTGTTCAAAAGCATCAGAGTCATGGTCTAGGCCATTTAGGATAATCAGGTTCATCGAAAACAAAAGAAAGCAAAACTAAAAACGACTCACCTCCTTGCTGACCTCCACAAATTTTTCAAAGAATTCCTCAAGCTGCTTCTCATCTGGGGATTGTAGGATGCTGCTCAACACCTCCGTCACCACGGTCACATTTTCGAGAGCAGAGGTGGACGGATCCAACAGCAGCTCTGCTTTCTGATCAGGTGACAGGTTTTCCAGAGCTGCCAGCTAAGGTGAACAAATACCAAGGAAACAGCACATGACTGTCAGCGCTCCGCTGTCTGTCCAACACTAAGCACAAGTACCTGTGCCAATCAAAGGCTCTCTTAAAGCTGTGTGACAACAGAAACATAACAGAAGGTAGGTGTTTTACCCCGCTGATGTTCAAGTCCTTAAGGTCTGAGTAACTGGCCACAGTGCTGAACGGGCCCAAGTTGGCGTCAAGCCATTTAGCATCGCTGCTAATGTTCTGTCTGCAATCTGTTTGTAAAGACAGGGGTGGAGGAAGATCAGTCTGCATCCCAGCACCGTTATGAAGTTGACGCACAACTACAGTGAGCCGTAAGCTGAAAAAACACACTGCAACGCACTCTATCCTGGCAATAGCGGGACGCAGCAAAAGCATGCTCTGGAAGGCCTACCTGGACTGCTAAACTGGGCGGCAAATGTCTTCAGGCGCTCCACCAGGACTTTGGTTATCTCCTGCGTCCTGATGAGTGTCATTTTAGGGAACACAGATCCCAGTCCTTTAACGCTGCAACAGAAAGCCACAGAGGGTGATTTATGTGGATGTATTGGTGCAGATCTACAAACTTCCTGTCTCCAAGTTCAGGCACTCACATCACACGGTAGCTGGCGCAGCTTATGTCAGCAGTGGCAGTAACCAGCATTTCTGCGGTGAAACTGGGGAGGATAGGGACGAGCTTCGCAGTGAACCACTCAGTCAAGGTAGCGGCCTCAAAATCCTGGATCTTCAGTTGGATGATTATGAAGGTTCGGTTCATCATCACGTCTCTCACAGCAGGGGTGATATCAGGTATCTGCGGAAACACAAAACCTGGCACTGTAAGAGAGTACCATACTTTGGGCTGTTCTCCATGGCATCAGTGAGATCTCTGTCCGACACTTTCACTTGAATTGACTTGCCTCAGGAGCTGCGCGCAGTGCCGTCAGAAACTCCTCTACGTTCTTGCGAGCGTCGCCTTTTTCCAGTCGGTCGAACACAGCGCTGATCTGATCGGTGTTGTTCAATACTCCAGAGCGCAGTGTGAGTTCAGCTACTTGGGTAGGGCTCAGCAGTGCCAATGATTCCAACTGTAGCACATCATGAATGACAGAATTTATTAGAGATGGAGCTGTTTATTAAAATGAAAGAAGATGAGCAACTGGCGCACTATTGCGAGAAAAGATGAGGCAAGAAGAGAAGAGAAAACAATATTGAACAGCTTCTCTTGGGCTTCAACTCAACTCATAAGCCACCTGAAACAATAAAGTACTTACGAAATCGACGGGGAGAGGAGGCGTGCAGCCTGAAGGGAAGGAAAGAAAAAAAGAGATTTCTGTCAGGAGGCGGCCAATGGCATATGGCTTACATTCACATACATTTTGTCAGAATTCTTTTCGTTTTACTTTGGTCATGCCATACCTTGTGGTGGTGACTGTCCAAGTTGGTCTTTGCTTGACCTGAGCTCCTCTTTAAGGTCAGATGGGAGAACTGCCAAAGCCTTCTCCAGGCCTTTCAATCTAAAGAAGCATACAGAATGCAGATTTTCAATGCTTAATTCTACAGACTGCGTAAATACGTGAAACCAAAGGAGACAGATTTCTCACATTGCTTTGTAAGAGTCGCAGGTGAGGTTGGTGGGGATCACCACCAGAACCGAAGGACGGAAGCTGGCCAGCAGGACCACGAGATTGATTTGAAACCACAGCTCATAGTCACTCGTTTGGAAGAGGGGGAATTTAGGAGCCAGAGCAGTCAAAGTCAGGTTCAGTATTGCGTCTCGGACGTCCCCTTTTGTTATGTAGGTTATGTTTTCCTGGGGGGGGGGGGGGCAGACACTTTTAGCATCAAGACAGGAACTTCTAACTAATATTCTTGTTCAAAAGCATCAGAGTCATGGTCTAGGCCATTTAGGATAATCAGGTTCATCGAAAACAAAAGAAAGCAAAACTAAAAACGACTCACCTCCTTGCTGACCTCCACAAATTTTTCAAAGAATTCCTCAAGCTGCTTCTCATCTGGGGATTGTAGGATGCTGCTCAACACCTCCGTCACCACGGTCACATTTTCGAGAGCAGAGGTGGACGGATCCAACAGCAGCTCTGCTTTCTGATCAGGTGACAGGTTTTCCAGAGCTGCCAGCTAAGGTGAACAAATACCAAGGAAACAGCACATGACTGTCAGCGCTCCGCTGTCTGTCCAACACTAAGCACAAGTACCTGTGCCAATCAAAGGCTCTCTTAAAGCTGTGTGACAACAGAAACATAACAGAAGGTAGGTGTTTTACCCCGCTGATGTTCAAGTCCTTAAGGTCAGAGTAACTGGCCAGAGTGCTGAACGGGCCCAAGTTGGCGTCAAGCCATTTAGCATCGCTGCTAATGTTCTGTCTGCAATCTGTTTGTAAAGACAGGGGTGGAGGAAGATCAGTCTGCATCCCAGCACCGTTATGAAGTTGACGCACAACTACAGTGAGCGTAAGCTGAAAAAACACACTGCAACGCACTCTATCCTGGCAATAGCGGGACGCAGCAAAAGCATGCTCTGGAAGGCCTACCTGGACTGCTAAACTGGGCGGCAAATGTCTTCAGGCGCTCCACCAGGACTTTGGTTATCTCCTGCGTCCTGATGAGTGTCATTTTAGGGAACACAGATCCCAGTCCTTTAACGCTGCAACAGAAAGCCACAGAGGGTGATTTATGTGGATGTATTGGTGCAGATCTACAAACTTCCTGTCTCCAAGTTCAGGCACTCACATCACACGGTAGCTGGCGCAGCTTATGTCAGCAGTGGCAGTAACCAGCATTTCTGCGGTGAAACTGGGGAGGATAGGGACGAGCTTCGCAGTGAACCACTCAGTCAAGGTAGCGGCCTCAAAATCCTGGATCTTCAGTTGGATGATTATGAAGGTTCGGTTCATCATCACGTCTCTCACAGCAGGGGTGATATCAGGTATCTGCGGAAACACAAAACCTGGCACTGTAAGAGAGTACCATACTTTGGGCTGTTCTCCATGGCATCAGTGAGATCTCTGTCCGACACTTTCACTTGAATTGACTTGCCTCAGGAGCTGCGCGCAGTGCCGTCAGAAACTCCTCTACGTTCTTGCGAGCGTCGCCTTTTTCCAGTCGGTCGAACACAGCGCTGATCTGATCGGTGTTGTTCAATACTCCAGAGCGCAGTGTGAGTTCAGCTACTTGGGTAGGGCTCAGCAGTGCCAATGATTCCAACTGTAGCACATCATGAATGACAGAATTTATTAGAGATGGAGCTGTTTATTAAAATGAAAGAAGATGAGCAACTGGCGCACTATTGCGAGAAAAGATGAGGCAAGAAGAGAAGAGAAAACAATATTGAACAGCTTCTCTTGGGCTTCAACTCAACTCATAAGCCACCTGAAACAATAAAGTACTTACGAAATCGACGGGGAGAGGAGGCGTGCAGCCTGAAGGGAAGGAAAGAAAAAAAGAGATTTCTGTCAGGAGGCGGCCAATGGCATATGGCTTACATTCACATACATTTTGTCAGAATTCTTTTCGTTTTACTTTGGTCATGCCATACCTTGTGGTGGTGACTGTCCAAGTTGGTCTTTGCTTGACCTGAGCTCCTCTTTAAGGTCAGATGGGAGAACTGCCAAAGCCTTCTCCAGGCCTTTCAATCTAAAGAAGCATACAGAATGCAGATTTTCAATGCTTAATTCTACAGACTGCGTAAATACGTGAAACCAAAGGAGACAGATTTCTCACATTGCTTTGTAAGAGTCGCAGGTGAGGTTGGTGGGGATCACCACCAGAACCGAAGGACGGAAGCTGGCCAGCAGGACCACGAGATTGATTTGAAACCACAGCTCATAGTCACTCGTTTGGAAGAGGGGGAATTTAGGAGCCAGAGCAGTCAAAGTCAGGTTCAGTATTGCGTCTCGGACGTCCCCTTTTGTTATGTAGGTTATGTTTTCCTGGGGGGGGGGGGGCAGACACTTTTAGCATCAAGACAGGAACTTCTAACTAATATTCTTGTTCAAAAGCATCAGAGTCATGGTCTAGGCCATTTAGGATAATCAGGTTCATCGAAAACAAAAGAAAGCAAAACTAAAAACGACTCACCTCCTTGCTGACCTCCACAAATTTTTCAAAGAATTCCTCAAGCTGCTTCTCATCTGGGGATTGTAGGATGCTGCTCAACACCTCCGTCACCACGGTCACATTTTCGAGAGCAGAGGTGGACGGATCCAACAGCAGCTCTGCTTTCTGATCAGGTGACAGGTTTTCCAGAGCTGCCAGCTAAGGTGAACAAATACCAAGGAAACAGCACATGACTGTCAGCGCTCCGCTGTCTGTCCAACACTAAGCACAAGTACCTGTGCCAATCAAAGGCTCTCTTAAAGCTGTGTGACAACAGAAACATAACAGAAGGTAGGTGTTTTACCCCGCTGATGTTCAAGTCCTTAAGGTCAGAGTAACTGGCCAGAGTGCTGAACGGGCCCAAGTTGGCGTCAAGCCATTTAGCATCGCTGCTAATGTTCTGTCTGCAATCTGTTTGTAAAGACAGGGGTGGAGGAAGATCAGTCTGCATCCCAGCACCGTTATGAAGTTGACGCACAACTACAGTGAGCCGTAAGCTGAAAAAACACACTGCAACGCACTCTATCCTGGCAATAGCGGGACGCAGCAAAAGCATGCTCTGGAAGGCCTACCTGGACTGCTAAACTGGGCGGCAAATGTCTTCAGGCGCTCCACCAGGACTTTGGTTATCTCCTGCGTCCTGATGAGTGTCATTTTAGGGAACACAGATCCCAGTCCTTTAACGCTGCAACAGAAAGCCACAGAGGGTGATTTATGTGGATGTATTGGTGCAGATCTACAAACTTCCTGTCTCCAAGTTCAGGCACTCACATCACACGGTAGCTGGCGCAGCTTATGTCAGCAGTGGCAGTAACCAGCATTTCTGCGGTGAAACTGGGGAGGATAGGGACGAGCTTCGCAGTGAACCACTCAGTCAAGGTAGCGGCCTCAAAATCCTGGATCTTCAGTTGGATGATTATGAAGGTTCGGTTCATCATCACGTCTCTCACAGCAGGGGTGATATCAGGTATCTGCGGAAACACAAAACCTGGCACTGTAAGAGAGTACCATACTTTGGGCTGTTCTCCATGGCATCAGTGAGATCTCTGTCCGACACTTTCACTTGAATTGACTTGCCTCAGGAGCTGCGCGCAGTGCCGTCAGAAACTCCTCTACGTTCTTGCGAGCGTCGCCTTTTTCCAGTCGGTCGAACACAGCGCTGATCTGATCGGTGTTGTTCAATACTCCAGAGCGCAGTGTGAGTTCAGCTACTTGGGTAGGGCTCAGCAGTGCCAATGATTCCAACTGTAGCACATCATGAATGACAGAATTTATTAGAGATGGAGCTGTTTATTAAAATGAAAGAAGATGAGCAACTGGCGCACTATTGCGAGAAAAGATGAGGCAAGAAGAGAAGAGAAAACAATATTGAACAGCTTCTCTTGGGCTTCAACTCAACTCATAAGCCACCTGAAACAATAAAGTACTTACGAAATCGACTGGGAGAGGAGGCGTGCAGCCTGAAGGGAAAGGCAAGAAAAAAAGAGATTTCTGTCAGGAGGCGGCCAATGGCATATGGCTTACATTCACATACATTTTGTCAGAATTCTTTTCGTTTTACTTTGGTCATGCCATACCTTGTGGTGGTGACTGTCCAAGTTGGTCTTTGCTTGACCTGAGCTCCTCTTTAAGGTCAGATGGGAGAACTGCCAAAGCCTTCTCCAGGCCTTTCAATCTAAAGAAGCATACAGAATGCAGATTTTCAATGCTTAATTCTACAGACTGCGTAAATACGTGAAACCAAAGGAGACAGATTTCTCACATTGCTTTGTAAGAGTCGCAGGTGAGGTTGGTGGGGATCACCACCAGAACCGAAGGACGGAAGCTGGCCAGCAGGACCACGAGATTGATTTGAAACCACAGCTCATAGTCACTCGTTTGGAAGAGGGGGAATTTAGGAGCCAGAGCAGTCAAAGTCAGGTTCAGTATTGCGTCTCGGACGTCCCCTTTTGTTATGTAGGTTATGTTTTCCTGGGGGGGGGGGCAGACACTTTTAGCATCAAGACAGGAACTTCTAACTAATATTCTTGTTCAAAAGCATCAGAGTCATGGTCTAGGCCATTTAGTATAATCAGGTTCATCGAAAACAAAAGAAAGCAAAACTAAAAACGACTCACCTCCTTGCTGACCTCCACAAATTTTTCAAAGAATTCCTCAAGCTGCTTCTCATCTGGGGATTGTAGGATGCTGCTCAACACCTCCGTCACCACGGTCACATTTTCGAGAGCAGAGGTGGACGGATCCAACAGCAGCTCTGCTTTCTGATCAGGTGACAGGTTTTCCAGAGCTGCCAGCTAAGGTGAACAAATACCAAGGAAACAGCACATGACTGTCAGCGCTCCGCTGTCTGTCCAACACTAAGCACAAGTACCTGTGCCAATCAAAGGCTCTCTTAAAGCTGTGTGACAACAGAAACCTAACAGAAGGTAGGTGTTTTACCCCGCTGATGTTCAAGTCCTTAAGGTCAGAGTAACTGGCCACAGTGCTGAACGGGCCCAAGTTGGCGTCAAGCCATTTAGCATCGCTGCTAATGTTCTGTCTGCAATCTGTTTGTAAAGACAGGGGTGGAGGAAGATCAGTCTGCATCCCAGCACCGTTATGAAGTTGACGCACAACTACAGTGAGCGTAAGCTGAAAAAACACACTGCAACGCACTCTATCCTGGCAATAGCGGGACGCAGCAAAAGCATGCTCTGGAAGGCCTACCTGGACTGCTAAACTGGGCGGCAAATGTCTTCAGGCGCTCCACCAGGACTTTGGTTATCTCCTGCGTCCTGATGAGTGTCATTTTAGGGAACACAGATCCCAGTCCTTTAACGCTGCAACAGAAAGCCACAGAGGGTGATTTATGTGGATGTATTGGTGCAGATCTACAAACTTCCTGTCTCCAAGTTCAGGCACTCACATCACACGGTAGCTGGCGCAGCTTATGTCAGCAGTGGCAGTAACCAGCATTTCTGCGGTGAAACTGGGGAGGATAGGGACGAGCTTCGCAGTGAACCACTCAGTCAAGGTAGCGGCCTCAAAATCCTGGATCTTCAGTTGGATGATTATGAAGGTTCGGTTCATCATCACGTCTCTCACAGCAGGGGTGATATCAGGTATCTGCGGAAACACAAAACCTGGCACTGTAAGAGAGTACCATACTTTGGGCTGTTCTCCATGGCATCAGTGAGATCTCTGTCCGACACTTTCACTTGAATTGACTTGCCTCAGGAGCTGCGCGCAGTGCCGTCAGAAACTCCTCTACGTTCTTGCGAGCGTCGCCTTTTTCCAGTCGGTCGAACACAGCGCTGATCTGATCGGTGTTGTTCAATACTCCAGAGCGCAGTGTGAGTTCAGCTACTTGGGTAGGGCTCAGCAGTGCCAATGATTCCAACTGTAGCACATCATGAATGACAGAATTTATTAGAGATGGAGCTGTTTATTAAAATGAAAGAAGATGAGCAACTGGCGCACTATTGCGAGAAAAGATGAGGCAAGAAGAGAAGAGAAAACAATATTGAACAGCTTGTCTTGGGCTTCAACTCAACTCATAAGCCACCTGAAACAATAAAGTACTTACGAAATCGACTGGGAGAGGAGGCGTGCAGCCTGAAGGGAAAGCAAGAAAAAAAGAGATTTCTGTCAGGAGGCGGCCAATGGCATATGGCTTACATTCACATACATTTTGTCAGAATTCTTTTCGTTTTACTTTGGTCATGCCATACCTTGTGGTGGTGACTGTCCAAGTTGGTCTTTGCTTGACCTGAGCTCCTCTTTAAGGTCAGATGGGAGAACTGCCAAAGCCTTCTCCAGGCCTTTCAATCTAAAGAAGCATACAGAATGCAGATTTTCAATGCTTAATTCTACAGACTGCGTAAATACGTGAAACCAAAGGAGACAGATTTCTCACATTGCTTTGTAAGAGTCGCAGGTGAGGTTGGTGGGGATCACCACCAGAACCGAAGGACGGAAGCTGGCCAGCAGGACCACGAGATTGATTTGAAACCACAGCTCATAGTCACTCGTTTGGAAGAGGGGGAATTTAGGAGCCAGAGCAGTCAAAGTCAGGTTCAGTATTGCGTCTCGGACGTCCCCTTTTGTTATGTAGGTTATGTTTTCCTGGGGGGGGCAGACACTTTTAGCATCAAGACAGGAACTTCTAACTAATATTCTTGTTCAAAAGCATCAGAGTCATGGTCTAGGCCATTTAGTATAATCAGGTTCATCGAAAACAAAAGAAAGCAAAACTAAAAACGACTCACCTCCTTGCTGACCTCCACAAATTTTTCAAAGAATTCCTCAAGCTGCTTCTCATCTGGGGATTGTAGGATGCTGCTCAACACCTCCGTCACCACGGTCACATTTTCGAGAGCAGAGGTGGACGGATCCAACAGCAGCTCTGCTTTCTGATCAGGTGACAGGTTTTCCAGAGCTGCCAGCTAAGGTGAACAAATACCAAGGAAACAGCACATGACTGTCAGCGCTCCGCTGTCTGTCCAACACTAAGCACAAGTACCTGTGCCAATCAAAGGCTCTCTTAAAGCTGTGTGACAACAGAAACATAACAGAAGGTAGGTGTTTTACCCCGCTGATGTTCAAGTCCTTAAGGTCTGAGTAACTGGCCACAGTGCTGAACGGGCCCAAGTTGGCGTCAAGCCATTTAGCATCGCTGCTAATGTTCTGTCTGCAATCTGTTTGTAAAGACAGGGGTGGAGGAAGATCAGTCTGCATCCCAGCACCGTTATGAAGTTGACGCACAACTACAGTGAGCGTAAGCTGAAAAAACACACTGCAACGCACTCTATCCTGGCAATAGCGGGACGCAGCAAAAGCATGCTCTGGAAGGCCTACCTGGACTGCTAAACTGGGCGGCAAATGTTTTCAGGCGCTCCACCAGGACTTTGGTTATTTCCTGCGTCCTGATGAGTGTCATTTTAGGGAACACAGATCCCAGTCCTTTAACGCTGCAACAGAAAGCCACAGAGGGTGATTTATGTGGATGTATTGGTGCAGATCTACAAACTTCCTGTCTCCAAGTTCAGGCACTCACATCACACGGTAGCTGGCGCAGCTTATGTCAGCAGTGGCAGTAACCAGCATTTCTGCGGTGAAACTGGGGAGGATAGGGACGAGCTTCACAGTGAACCACTCAGTCAAGGTAGCGGCCTCAAAATCCTGGATCTTCAGTTGGATGATTATGAAGGTTCGGTTCATCATCACGTCTCTCACAGCAGGGGTGATATCAGGTATCTGCGGAAACACAAAACCTGGCACTGTAAGAGAGTACCATACCTTGGGCTGTTCTCCATGGCATCAGTGAGATCTCTGTCCGACACTTTCACTTGAGTTGACTTGCCTCAGGAGCTGCGCGCAGTGCCGTCAGAAACTCCTCTACGTTCTTGCGAGCGTCGCCTTTTTCCAGTCGGTCGAACACAGCGCTGATCTGATCGGTGTTGTTCAATACTCCAGAGCGCAGTGTGAGTTCAGCTACTTGGGTAGGGCTCAGCAGTGCCAATGATTCCAACTGTAGCACATCATGAATGACAGAATTTATTAGAGATGGAGCTGTTTATTAAAATGAAAGAAAGAAAGAAAGAAAGAAAGAAAGAAAGAAAGAAAGAAAGAAAGAAAGAAAGAAAGAAAGAAAGAAAGAAAGAAAAACAAAATAATGACAGTTCAGTTGAGCAACTGCCGCAAGCCAACCATTACTCACACTGGAGAAATTTTCATTCAGGGACTGCAAATCCTGCAATGTAGCATAGCTGGAGAAAATGCCAATGTTCTTCTCAAGCCAGTCAGCACTGCTCGTAGTTTTGGAAAGACAGGCAGGATCTGGATTGAATATAGAGCAGTGGGGACAATTCAACCGAACACCTCTGAATTGTGAGCAAGCTGAAATATATTTGTAAAAGACCTAATAGGTTTTACCATTCAAACTACTGCTCATAAGGTTTTTTGTTTGTTTGTTTTTTTTATTTTGTTTTTTAAATTAATGCTATTTTTCAAATATTTCAAACACAGGTCAACATTGCAATCACTTTAGATTTGTATTGACTTTGCATTACTGAAACCGAAACACGTTAAACTGTGCTGCACCTGAATGTTCTCTAGAGAGGAATGGCAGCATGAATTGTTTGTAGATCAAGGACTTCAAAGTTCCATTCACCAGATTCACTTTCTCATTGAATGTTTTTACTCTGTAAACAAATAAATGTTAAAAAATAAGCCATAATTTCATTATGTCACTCTGTAATGTATCCAATGAATTTAATATTTTGACTCATACATTGCCTGGTAGCTGACACATGAAAAGTTTATCTTGCTCATGTTGGATATGAACTCTGTGGTAATGAATGGGAGCACTGGAATAAGTCTGACACACAGCCATGACTGAACAAACTCTATGTTCTGTGCATTCTCCTCAGTCAGTGTGTGTAAGGCGCCAAAACTGTCAGCGATGTCCTTGATGGAAGAAACTCCCTGAAATAAAAATAAGCTCCATCACACATTGTTTTATTGATAAATAAACTCATTTGGAAATGAAGGAACATCCAGGCTGAAGAGACAGTGTCAATTTGCACTATGCATGTAGTGACCATTAATAATGAAACAAATAAATTATGAACATTTGAAGATTCAACTGATTGCAAGCACGAAAGCAGATTCAGGAAGAAAGTGAACATTAATAACATTTAAAATAAGCAAAAATAAGCAAAGCAGCAGGCAGTTAATTTTTCTAGCAGAGGATAGTCTTAAATTTGTTTTTCTTACTAGATGAACCATGACATTTAGTGTTGATGTTATGATCTTTCCAAGCTCCTTTTGGAGCATGTGAAGTTTCTCTTGAGGCAAACCAGAACTGCTGTTTGATATGCATTGTAGCTGCTGTGTAGTGTTATCCACTGCATTTTGAATCTAGATATGAAGACAGAAATTAAAAGTACAAAAATTTAAATACAGGGGCCGTATTCATAAAACATTTTATCTTACCACTAAGAGTTCTCCTAAATAGCAGTATTCTTAGCTAAGTGATTGGCTGATGGAGGAGGAGTCAGCGATTTAATCATAGAAATATTGTAGAATGAGGTGTCATGTTGCCCTGTTTTTGTCGCCACCCCGTTCCTCACTCTAGGGGAGAACTCTGGGTTTGGGCTAAATTCCAAGCTTGGAGCCCTCAATCCCCTTGATATTTTTTTACTCTATTCAAACATTTGTAAGTGTGAACTCATGAATACCACTGGCACAGGTAATCAGACAATATTTATTTATTTGTTAAAGTTTTTTTTTTTTTTTTTGGCGTCTCATCGTAGATTAAAATTTATAAATCAAAATGTATTGCATTTATGAAGAAAAGGTTCAGCACCCAAGGCTCAATCGCTATTGCCTCAATGGTGTTCAGTGTCTTTGGGTGGATTAGGACTGTTTGTGATTTGGTCTTAGTGACTTAGGAGTCCTCTTGACTACTCCTAACGTTTCACAGATTTAGGAGCTAGTTTTAGCGTTAAAATGCTTTGTGAAATACGTCATGAAGAGCAAAATTTAGGACTCCTAAAATTAGGACTGACATACCCATTATTTTTAAAAGTTTTTCCTAAATCTGCAATTTAGGAGCTACTTTTAGCCTTAAGTTGTTTTGTGAATACGGCCCCTGACCTTTAAAAAAAGAAGCTTGTTTTCAACTCGGGGCATTTAAGAATATTTTCCCTCTTCCTTCAGCTACCACAGCCAATAACTGTAGTAATCCACTGACAAAAAAATAAATAAATAATAGGCAACAGATGGTATGAGCCATACAGAGATCTGGGGCCGTATTCACAAAACATTTTATCTTACCACTAAGAGGTCTCCTAAATAGCAGTAAAAGTTCGTAGTTAAGAGTTTTCTCTTAAAACCTATTCACAAAGCTGCTGAGACCAACTTTTACTAAGGAATAGACTGAAGTCTATTCTCGTTTGACCTCATTGCTATGGACTATACACACAGTGATTGGTTGAGAAATATTGTAGAATGACATGTCATGTTTATATATTAAAATAAAGGTTTTAAAATACAAATGTTGCCCTATTCAAATAAATATTTTTAAGAAAAATGTTGCCATATTCAAATAAAGGTTTTAGAATATAGGCTAAGTGTCACTAATTAAACCAGTATATACAGTTAATTGTCCGCCTCTTGGATGTCTGCAACTCAAGAGAATGCAGAATGCAAGTGACAAATTATGTTTTATAAAGAAAGTTTGGGAGGAACACATTGAAACAGTCTATCTAATCAGCTCGAGAGGAGGAATATATACACAGATGAGAGCCGACTCACCTATAGTTACTTTGACAGTTTTCTGTATCCCTCCGCCAACCCGCTCCTCTCTCTCGGCTGGGGATACGGGGAGAACTTTGGGTTTTGGGCTAAATTCCAAGCTCAGAGCCCTCTATCCCCTTGAACACCAAATACGCTTATTATATATATATTTTACTCTATTCAATCATTTGTAAGTGTGAAGTTATGAAAACCACTGCCACATGTAATTGGACAATATTTATTTATTTGTTAAAAATTTATTTTTGGCACCTCTTCATAGATTCAAATCTATAAATCAAAATGTATTGAATTTATGAAGAAAAGGTTCAGCACCTAAGACTCAATTGCTATTGCCTCAATGGTGTTCAGTGTCTTTGGGTGGATTAGGACTGTTTGTGATTTGGTCTTAGTGACTTAGGAGTCCTCTTGACTACTTCTAACGTTTCACAGGTTTAGGAGCTACTTTTAGTGCTAAAATGCTTTGTGAAATACTCTTGGAGCAAAAATTTAGGACTCCTAAAATTAGGACTGACATGCCCATTATTTTTAAGAGTTTCTCCTAAATTGGCAATTTAGGAGCTACATTTAGCCTTAAGATGTTTTGTGAATACGATTTTACCATCAGAGACATTCTGAGATTACATGAAGAGACAGAAACAAGTGAGACAGACTAAATAAGAACTGCGGCAACATCTCTTTAGTGGTTAGAGAAAATCTACCTCCAAAGCTACAGTACTGAGCAAAGAGTGCTGAAAATGTAAGGATATTCTCAAAAATGTCATATATGGATTTTATCAACTAAATGGTATTAACTAAATCAAATCATGACCACCCATTGCTTTTATTGTATGCTAAGCTTGTGTATAATTTTAAAGTAACTTTATAGGTTGATTTCTTGAAGCTTCTTGGGGATTTTATGGTTCTGTCTCTTCCTATAATCCCAGACTGACTTGATGATGGCGAGATCTATGTGTGGATCATACTTTCTATTTTTGTCTGTTTCATACAAAAAACAAACAACAACAACAAAAAAATGATTATTATAATTGATGTTAAAAGGAATGTGTGATAATGTAACTGTGTGAAAGTAAAATTTTTTAATTTTTACAAAAATATATTTTTAAAAGCTGTACTTTTGAACTTTCTATAAATCAAAGAATCCTGGAAAATAAAATGTATGACGGTTTCCACAAAATTCTGAATCAGCACAACTGTTTTCAACAATCATAATAATCATAAATGTTTCTTGATTATCAAATCATCATATCAGAATGATTTCTGAAGGATCATGTGACACTGAAGACTGGAGTAATGATGCTGAAAATTCAGCTTTGATCACAGGAATAAATTACACTTTACTATATATTCACATAGAAAACATCTGATTTACATTGGAATAATTTTTTACAGTATTACTGTTTTTACTGAAATAATTACAGCCTTGTTGAGCATAACGTGACTTCATCTATGAAGTTCCTGTGTAAAAACAATAACAGTAGCATTCAATATTGTGCAGTGTACATTACACCTAGCGGCAACGCAGGTAAAGCTGCCGAGTGCACATGAGCAGCTTCAGCGCTCACCTGAAACCCCATTTTCTTTTTGGGCGATTTTAACCATTGCAAGCTAGAAACTGTGTTAGCAGGTTTTGAACAATATGACACCAGGAAAAACGGAAATGCATATGTAGCTAAGTCAAAGCCTCCGTTGTCCAACTCCTGATACAAAACGGTTAATATATGGACAAAGGATTCTATGGAAACACTTGAGGGCTGTTTTTTGTGCACAGATTGGTCCATATTTAATCAATTAGAGCTTGATGAGGCCACTGACACAATAAGTGATTACATTAACTTTTGTGTAGATAATGTGGTAGAAAAAAAAGGATGTTGTTGTTTATCTCAACAAGAAGCCCTATATTACAATGGACATTAAAGAGTGCCTAAATAATAAAAAGCTGACATTTAGGAACAGGGATGAGGTAGGACTATTAGTGACACAGAAAGAACTAAAATATCCTTTGAAAAAAGCAAAGGAACAGCACAGTTTCTATACATCTAACACGAGAAAACTTTGGGAAACAATGAAATTGGTCACTAATATGAACCTTGCTGAGGAACTTATTACAACATTGGACAGTCTACAAAGAGCAAATGAGCTAAATGATTTTTATTTTTAGATTTGAGGCACAAAATGATTTAGAGGAATGTCATAGCATATTACAACCATTGCCTGATATTAAAGATACCCCCTGGGTGGAAGCAGACCCACGTGATGTGCAGAACCAGAACAAGGCTGCTGGCCCAGATGGGTTACCAGCTTTTATGTTAAAAAACTGCACTGAAGAACTTGCAATAGCTTGGCGTCCCTTATTTCATCGATCTCTTGATACCCATACTGTGCCAGCTCTGTGGAAAACGTCCTTAATAACACCAATTCCTAAAAAACCTGGTGCTAGAGCAAATAACGATTTTCGTCCTTTGGATTTGACCTCAAATGTCATGAAGTGTTTTGAGATATTCGTAATCTCATTGCTGGGAAAAGAAGTAGAGTCACTATTAGACATCTGTCAGCTTGCCTATAAGCATAACAGAAGTATTGAGGATGCTGTTCTTAGCATTGCTCGTCTTGCTTCCAAGCATCCTGAGAATACTAATGCCTATGCCTGTATTTTATTTGTTGATTTTGTTCAGTGCAGACACATCTGCTTTTAGAGGAGCTGTATAGCGCGGGTGTCAGTGCTCTTTTAATCAAATGGTTTTATTCTTTTTCAAGTAATAGAAGTCAGCAGCCAGGTAAGGGTCAATAGGACACTTTCTGAGGTCAGATACCGTAACACTGGAGTGCCACAAAGTTGTGTGTCATCGCCTGTGCTTTATGCTTTGTGAACGAATGACTGCAGGAGCAATTATGTTAATAATTATATCATGAAATATGCTGATGACACTGTCATGTTGAGTCTCTTACACAAAGACACGGACATATCATCCTACCACAGTGAAATAGATACTTTCATTCAGTGATGTGACAAGAATTGTCTTGTGTTAAATGAAAAAGGACACGAGAAATGGTCCTTGACCCAAGAAGTGTATCTGAACACAAGCCTGTGATCATTGAAAGTGACATCTTACAGATACCTGGGGTTTTATATGGACAGTGTTCTTTGTTGGAGGACACACATTGATAGTCTGTGCACACGACTACAACAGAGGCTTTATTTTTTTAAGAGGGCTGAGACTGTATGGTGTGGGTAGCAACATCTTGCTTGCTTTTTACCCAGCCAAGCTTGAAAGTCTTATTCGCTACGGAATCACAGTCTGGTTTGGAAATTTGTCTGTTCAACTGAAAAACTAACTGGCCCATATACACAAAACAGCCATGAAAATCATAGGAATAAAACAATATGAGCCCATACAGATTTAATGTAAACAGGCAGTGATGAGAAGAACAGATAGGCTGATTTATACTTCTGCGTCGAGTGTACGGCGTAGCCTGACGTGCACCTCTTCAAAAATGTAACAACGCGTCAATTCTACGCAGACTGCAAGCGCTCTGATTGGTCTGCTAGAACCCCTCCCTCAGGTCGAAAAAATGGCGTGAGCAATCGGAGAAGAGCGAGCGTTTACAACTTCCATAGGAATGAAGAAAACGTTCTGTTTCAGCCACTTCTCTGCCGCTTCTATTTGTAAGCATCTCTGACAACGTACATGACATGCTGCTTCTTCGCAGAAGTATAAATCAGTACTGATTCCGAACATCCTCGTTTTAGCGAATACCAGCCGTTGCCATCAGGAAAGAGACTGAGAATGCCAATGTGTAAAACTAATAGACTGAAGCTTTCATTTGTTCCTGCTTCGATAAACTACTGAATTCTATTAAGAACAACACACCTATAGCACTTTAGCACTTGTGTTTTGCACTTTACAAATCTTTATTTTATATTTATATACTGTTGTGTTTTAATGTATGCTCTTACTTGTTTTGTTTGCCTAATTGCTATTGTATGGTCAGAGTAACACTGTAGTACTTTACCCAGGGTCGTAACTTTCATCAGACAGTAGGGGGGGACAATCAACATAAAATTTCTTAAGAGCAATTTTTGAAGGGGACATAAATAATACAGCCAAAATTTTAATTATAAATTAAGGATATATTATGTTACACAGAAGAAAACCTACTATTATTAGTGTAGCAAGGAGACTGCCATTATGCTCATTGTTTCTATTTGGTCAAAAAATCTTCTTCAAGATCTATCTATCTATATATATATATATATATATATATATGTATATATATTTGAAGTTGTTTACAACCAAGTCACCAAAATACGATGAATACACACTGAGCATAACCCAACACACAACAGTAAATCTATTAGCCTTATTACAGTTCACATATTGATTGAATGAATGAATGAATGAGGCATTTATATAGCGCTTTCATATGTACTACTGTACACCCAAAGTGCTTTCCAGTCATATCAGGGGTCTCTCCTCATCCACCACCAGTGTGCAGCATCCACTTGGACAACGGCGCCAGTGCGCTCACCACACACCAGCTGAAGGTGGAGAGGAGAGAGAGTGAAAGAGACAATTCAATGGATATTATTATCACAATGTTAATTGTTGTTGGTGGGGGTGACTAGTATCCAACAAGCTATGGTAAACAAGCTACCAAACAGGTTTTTGTTTGTTTATGGTCCGTACGTTACGTACGTTTTGATAGTTTGTTTTCCAATTTGAAATGAAATATGCAGAAACGAGAAAACGGTTGTTTCCCGTTTTTCGTTTGTTAAAAAAAACGGAAAAACGAGATTTTGACTCGATTTTAGTTTTTTCGGGTCATGGATAGAAAACAGAAACACGACTTCAAAACTCGTTTTCCACATGTGGGCGGTCATTACACGCCCCTTTCAGCCGATTGGTCAATCAAATCTGAGCCAGTGATGTCATCTTCAGTTCGTTCAACAAAATAACAGTCCTCTGCTGTGAAAAGCACAGATTAACCACTACATAGCTATTTTAGTTATGGCAAAAATAATATATTAAATGTTAAGCCAAAACGAATTAATTTAAAGCTGAACTGAAACAGAAACCGGCGTTATAACCTAGGCTACCTCTCTAATTTGACACAAATCCAAATGTTTCAATATTCACGATTTGGAGGCTAAACTATATTTATTATTTAAACGCTCTTATTGTACACAGACTACTTAAAATGAGCAGTATAACTTTGGTTGAATGTATGTTATTTTGACAGTTACAGGCTGTGATGTCAAGTTACTAAAACTGATGTTGTGCGTGAGGCGCCGACGCGTTCACTTGAATTTTCTTATAAAAGCGGAAACAACTTAAAATACTAATTTATTTATGGTCAAATATATGTAACACCATTCGAATCTGTGAAGGGTTAAATAGGCCTATTATTTTTGTACACTCGCAATAAAAACAAAACATTGTTCGTAAAATACAATTTCCTGCCGTCTCAGTTTCCTTTCTGTGTACTTCTCAAAAATGAACCGACACTCATTTTTCCCCCTTTCATTTTGGTAATATGTTAATTATTTAAGTGAAATAAATTTCGCGCACAGACATAGGCCATTTATTCCTTTTACATAATTTAATCATTTTGTTCTCCGTTCACAGAAGCGCTGCAGGTGCGTAATGATGATGAATCCTCATGTTCTGTTGTTTATTCTGCTATTTGTTCATGTAAGCTAAAACTAAACCCCTGGGATTTGTTTAGTGATTCACAGACATTTATCAAATTTCGTTTAATTCTAATTTAATATAATCCTAAGAATCTTTCTTAATCTTAAGAAATTATATTGACAAGGCAACAATAATTTTCGTTTAGTTTAAGTTTTTCAAAATATCCACAGAACTGCATTACAGTAAACTTTCCAGCTGTTTAAGCCACGAATATTTACAAAGATAATAAAAGATAATAAAATAATTACAAAGATAATAAAAGTTCTATGTTTAATATATGAGAGTTTTTGTTTTGCTGTTGTCCACTAAAGCAATTGACGCAGAATCGCCAATAGCCTTTAAATCAAAATTGAAAGTAAAATGTTCAGGGCCATTTATAAGCTAAGGAAAACTAAAAAGCCCCCCGACGGTGATACCGTTATTAGGTGTTGTCACATGTCAAATAGGAAAACAGTTTTATACGCCTATATTTATTATATTTCATATTTGTCTTTTTGTCCATAGGCTACATATCGTGAAAACAAATTGTAACACATACACACCACCACTAACAACAACAACTATTTTGTGTTGAATCTGCTCTTAATTTTTCTATCGATGACTTCACAGCGCATTAGTATTGCTGCATAGCTAAATAACACTGAAAATATGAAAATATCTACTGCGGGGCAAAGGATCGCCATCGCCTTTCGACGAAACCATAGACTGTAAAAAAGATGAAACCCAGCACGGAGGTTATCGTCGTGGTCATGTGCGCCATCTAGTGGATAGCCTGTATGACTGCATAATCTATTCTATGGCCTACTGCAAGGAATGCGTCTGCTAAATGATTGAATTTAAATGTATAAAATGTATGCAAAACATTAAAATAAGAAAAATAAGAGTGCAGAAGCCGGTGATCTATAATAGAGAATAGTATATCATTATATATAGCCTATTGATTGGTGGTAGTAGCTCAAAGGATGTCATGCGCTTGGTAACAGATGTAGAGGCATTTACATTTTACATTTTAAAAACACAATGACAGCTTAAAAACAGACTTAATTAAATTTACTGTAGGTTTACTGTAGGTTTTTTAAAACCTCTCTTTTTTTATCTGTGCAAACATATTTCTGTGAAATACGCGTTAGGTTGCACAGAAGAAAGCCGATTTATGACATCTACTGATATAGCGGCAGAGGACTGTTATTTTGTTGAACGAACTGAAGATGACGTCACTGGCTCAGATTTGATTGACCAATCGGCTGAAAGGGGCGTGTAATGACCGCCCACATGTGGAAAACAAGTTTTGAAGTCGTGTTTCCGTTTTCTATCCATGACCCGAAAAAAACGAAAATCGAGTGAAAATCTTGTTTTTCCGTATTTTTTTTAACAAACGAAAAAACGGGAAACGACCGTTTTCTCGTTTCTGCACATTTCATTTCAAATTGGAAAACAAATTATCAAAACTACACGGACCGTTTATTACCAAACACATTATAATCGCTAAAAAAAGCGGACTCACAGAAAAAATCATCAGTTATCATCTTTTTTGTTGTTGTTGTTATGACTAATTACTCAGCACCGTCAGCATTAAAGAGAAAATAATCACTTCATCCGATGTTTTTGAATAAAATAGCCTTGACAGCCGACTTACTGGAACTCATCTGTCTGTAGAACTGTTCTCTCCCGCCGGCGCCGCCGGTGTTATGAAATATTCGGTGTCTGAGATTTTCGGTGACACTGGGCGGAGCTTACATGAATATTCACGAGTTTCCTGTTTTGAGTTAAAGCGCCACTGAAAATGTTAGTGCACGCTCTTCAGCTTACATTAAAGGTAATTAACATATGTTTCAGCGTTAAACGATGTCAAGCTTGTATTCTGAGTGTTACTGATGCACAAGATTTTATAAGCTATATTGTGTTATGTCGTGTCATGTGTTAGCTGTTTGATATGAACACAGCCAATGATTCGCCAGAGGTGTCGTTAGGATTCGCTAAACGAGCCAATAGCGTTTAAAGTAGCCTATATTTGTTGTTTCTGTATTGAGTCTTTTAAGCATATAATTTTGAAAGTTTGCCAAAATGTATGCTAGCATAATAATATTAATTGTAAACTCCTGTGGTGAAGGCAGCAGTGAACTTTCCTAGTTTGCAGAAGCACTTCTAATCTGGGTAGACTTGAATTTCTATATGTAATGTTTCAAAAATTGCACACATGCAAGAAAACATGTTAATGTACTTTAAATATAGTTTATTTATTATCCAAATAGGCCATGGTGAATTACGCATGTGATAACTAATATAATATCTATAGCCAATATTCTTTCATTCCCAAATATGATTTTTGCCAATAAATATCCCTGTACACCAGACAAAGCAGACATTTTTATTTTTCACTTTGTTTTGAACATGACAGTGTATTAAAAATTTTAATAATACATGTTTGTTGTAATGACATTTTATTATATATTTCAGATTGAATGTGTCAATAGAGGCTGGTATCACTGGGATCACAAGAGCAGACCCAACTTTCATTTGTCTGGGATCCCAAGACCCTGTGTAAAGTGTGTTTAAATACAAGTGTTTTTGCTAATTAAATATGTCATATGTCGTGACTTCTTCTCAGTTGTGAATAAAATTCCAACACAGAATCAGTTGCTCTTTTTTATTCAAAGTGAAACTACTCTCATTATTTACGTTTATCTTTGATATTACAGATATGCAAATTACTACATGGTCTATTATTTTAGCAGCTTATTTAACATAAATAAAATGTTAATTGTTATGGAAAGCTTGTAGAATAGAACTAATACATTTCAATGTGAATATACTGCAGGTTTGATAATTTAGTTCCATATAGTTTCATATCACCATGTGTTAAACTGAATCCTGATTCACAGTGCTTCATGTTTTTTCCACTATTTTTTTTTTTTGTGTCAATGAAATGCATCATTTTGTGGGAAAAAACATTGAGAATGTTTCCTAATAATATGAAAAAAAAAAACTCTCAACTTTAGGATTTAATAAAGTCTCTTTAAAAATATTTACCAACTGAGCAAGCAATTAAGAAATGACAGAACAATCACAGTAGTATGTATATATGTCTGATTATCCACATAACAATAATATTCCTCATACTTTTGCCAATTGTCTTCTCCATATAGTGAACGTGCTGCAGGGAAGCAAATATCACTGTCTCATGTTTCTATTCATAGCAAGCAGATTAACACACTTTACACAGGGTCCTGGGATCCCAGACAAATTAAAGTTTGGTCTGCTCTTGTGTTTCCAGTGATCCCAGCCTTTGCTACTGACACATTCAATCTGAAATATATAATAAAATGACATGAAAATTTTTAATACACTGTCATGTTCAAAATAAAGTGAAAAATAAAAGTGTCTGCTTTGTCTGGTGTACAGGGATATTTACTGGCAAAAGTCATATTTGGGAATGAAAGAATATTGGCTATAGATATTATATTAGTTATCACATGCGTAATTCACCATGGCCTATTTGGATAATAAATAAACTATATTTAAAGTACATTAACATGTTTTCTTGCATGTGTGCAATTTTTGAAACATATTACATATAGAAATTCAAGTCTACCCAGATTAGAAGTGCTTCTGCAAACTAGGAAAGTTTACTGCTGCCTTCACCACAGGAGTTTACAATTAATATTATTATGCTAGCATACATTTTGGCAAACTTTCAAAACTATATGCTTAAAAGACTCAATACAGAAACAACAAATATAGGCTACTTTAAACGCTATTGGCTCGTTTAGCGAATCCTAACGACACCTCTGGCGAATCATTGGCTGTGTTCATATCAAACAGCTAACACATGACACGACATAACACAATATAGCTTATAAAATCTTGTGCATCAATAACAGTTAGAATATAAGCTTGACATCGTTTAACGCTGAAACATATGCTAATTACGTTTAATGTAAGCCGAAGAGCGTGCACTAACATTTTCAGTGGCGCTTTAACTCAAAACAGGAAACTCGTGAATATTCATGTAAGCTCCGCCCAGTGTCACCGAAAATCTCAGACACCGAATATTTCATAACACCGGGCTTCTACAGAATCTACACACACGCGAGTGTGACGTGCGCGGTGGACCAAACCACTGTGAGGCAAGGGAGGGGTGACTCAAAATGTTTCTAAACTTAAAACGCCCGTTTGCATTGCTTTACTACTTACATAATTATTTTAAATTTATATAATTTATTTACAATACTTAGCGTGGATTTTAATTATATTTCCCCCGCGATTTACGCCCCTGACTTTACCCAAGACAAATTTCCCTTTGGGGACAAATAAAGTTTATCCGACCTTATCCTTAACATACAGTAGATTTCAATTACTTTAAGCATTTGAACTGCTTGACAAGAATTAATATGCTGCTTTATCACCATAAGAACAAAAGGCACGGAACTGTACCAAACTGAAGTCTGATGTACATATGTGAGCCCTGTCATGTCCACCATATTTATACTAAATTCTACAGGCTGTAGAAAAAGCACATTTCTTTCCAGCATGTGCCAGAATTTTCCACCTGCAGATTTGCAGATTATTTTACTCTTTAATCAATATATTAATCCATATATGAAATGTATTATTGTTCCTCAGTAGCATGAATTTTATTCTTACTGACTGATTCTGAGTAATGCCTACTGTGTCAGTTTATGAACAATATCAAAACAATGCATTGATTTATAAGTAGAGAGAAACACAAAGAGAGAGAGAGAGAGAGACTCACCAGAGAGCTGAAATTGTTCAGACTTTTCAGGTTACAGTTGTCCAGAGTTTGATTGCTGGTACTTCTGCAACAGTGGAAAAAATATATGTGGGACAATGGGATTAAGACTAGTATTAGGATAATATTGATTAGTGTTAATTAAGAGGAATACTTACTCAGTAGTCAGACTGCATGATGATCCTGTTTTTAGGGAAAGTCATAGATATTTTATTTATTAGAGTACAGGTACTCCACATTTCAGTTTCAGAAGAGTTTCAGACTGACAATTACATATTAAAATGTCAACTTGCTGCATTGACTCTCCCAAAAATCCCTATTTAACTGTTAAGAAAAAAGATATTTTAGTATTTTAAGTGGTAAATGTAAAACTATACTGTACTTCTGAAATCTCAAATATACCTTTCATTGGCAATGAAGTTATTATTCTGACTAGGGAAAAAAATCAGAGCATATGACACCTGTTGTCTTTATACTTCTTTTCTTTGTTTATTTCAATAAATTCCAAACCTATTTTTATTTCTTGCATTATTTTATTTAAAAAAAAAAAATTATCTAACTTTTATAAAGCTCTTAAGCTTATTTTGGATTCCACTTGAAATTGACATAAAATTTGAAGCCTCCTCTTACCTTGAATAAACCTAATAAAAATAGTAATATAATAAAATATAATAATAATAATAATAAAACCTTACTGAATCTTGTCGTTTAAAGTGTATAACTAAGGGTGTTTTCACACCTATGGATCGCTTGTTTTGTTCCGAAACAGGGACTAAATTTGTTACAATGTTGCTTTTTTTCTTGGTTCGGTTCGCTTTCACATGGCAAAATTTCAAAGCGTACCAAAATGCGTTAAGGTAAGTCACATGGGAGTAAAACTGTCCTCTTATTGGTCAGAATTTTCTCTGCGTCATCCATCAAAATAATGATTGACAAGTTCGCTCCATGAGTTTATTGTGGCTTTATTTGTAACTGTCAAGAAACACACAAACACTTTATAAATGTAGCTCTCTCCCGCAGTTAATTCATATTTGCTGCGGCAAATTCAAACCCGCGCTCTTTCTCTCTCTCTCCATCTCTGGATTTCCCAGCGCTGTCTAGTAGGCGACCTGTTATCCGTGTGTCTGTCGAGAGAGACCATTTGAATTTTATAACGAAGCAGAGCGGGAATTGAGACTTCGTCAGGACAGCATTCTCGCACGGAGAAGTGTAATTACACACCAGAGGCGATCGTTGGCTTTCAGATATTGTAAATAATGTGCTCACTCACAGAATCAGACATTACTGATTTTTATATCATATTTTCCGTTATGAAAATGATATAATTTGGTTCGTTGGTCCGTTAACTGGGTCGATTGCTTTCACATCTCAAGCGAACCGCTCCAGAGTTCGTTTGAAAGCGTACCGAGACCACCTCTTCAAGCAGGTCTCGGTACGCTTGTTTGGTCCGCTTTTGGTGCGCACCCGAATGCGATTGCTGCTTTCACACCTGCCCAAACGAACCGCACCAAAGGGGCAAACGAACTCTGGTACGATTCAACCGAACTAAATGAGGCAGGTGTGAAAGCATCCTAAGGCTCTGTGTGCTCTGGGATTCTTTTGCAAGTTTTTTTTTTTTTTTACCAGATGGCAGCAAAGGCTGGGAAAAAGAATCTTGTTCCTAACACTACTTTTATAAAAACAAAAGGGAGGCAAAAAGCTTTTTGGACTCTAAAAGGTCCCAACTTATTCAAAACCAACCTCAGCACTGACAAAAACTCTCATTCAACTCACTCAACTGAGTTTCGACGAACAAATTTTTGGCGAACAGTAACAAACGACAAACAAGGAATATGCTTACAGTGTGCTCCACAGAAATTGCCACCCTTAGTAAATATGAGCAAAGGTGGCTGTGAAAATAAATCTGCATTGTTTATCCTTTTGATCTTTAATTAAAACAATTCACAAAATTGTAACCTTTCATTTAAGTAAAAGAACTGAAAATGGGGGGAAAAGCTCATTACGTTGGCCACTAATATTAGCACTCAATTATTGCAACGTCCTTTTGCCAAGATAACAGCTCTGAGTCTTCTTCTCTCTCACAGGGAGTCCTGTTAAGGCCAGCTACCCGGAGCGTGTCTTGTTGCTACAACATCCACACCTCAATATGCAGGTCAGAAAGGAATGGGCTGCTCACTTGAGCTGTAGGATTATGGCCAGAGAGGAACCCATCATCATTCTTTGGGTCTGTCTCTCTCCTAATGCGCTGCCATGGCAACTGTAGTCTGCCTGGATATGTGTTTCAGACACCAGTTCATGTGAAGGCACTCCCCTATTGCTCTGACGCAGCTCAAGACCCCTTTCGAATGGGAACTAGTCTCCTTGACAAAATACTTTTCCATATATGTACTGTGCTCTCACTGATCCTTTCATATGATGTAACGGTCATGCATGCACATGATTTAAAGTAAGGGAAGGTGTAATAATCTCACCATTTGAATGTGTTGTGTTGCACTGAAAAAAAAAACAACAACAGGTAAATGTAAAAATTCTGATTAGTGTTTCATGTTATCATATATAAAGCTTAGTTTGAACAAGAATTAATGAAGATTTAATTTATTCAGATTTTATATATTTTTAAGCGTACACTTTTGATTTGTGAAGACTACAAACATGGAGCAAAATAGAAAAATTATTTGCTTTTGGATTTTTCCTGACTTACCTGTGCATTACCCAGATACACAGATGAGGCTGTGAACAGGGCGAGAAGAATATATAATTAGTGCAATCTTTGAGAAACAGGTTATGAACTTACAGGAAGCAATTTAACCCTCTGGAGTCTGAGGCTGATTTGGGGCCTGGAGAAGTTTTGACATGCTCTGACATTTGTGCTTTTTTCAGTTCTTCATAGACATATTAATGGAAAAAGTGTCATTACACTGTATTCAGCACAAACTAGGCTACAATAATATGTGAGGAACATGTATGTACATGTTTGTGTTTTTGAAGGAATAACATTTATGCGTGGTTATTGAAAAAACAAAAAACTTAAGTCACTGAAATAAGGCCAAATAAAGTATAGTAAATCTGTGTTCACAAGACTTTTGGGTATTGGAGGTTGTAGACTAGAATTTTTGCTTCAGAATTATGTAAAAATTATGCTGCCTACTCCTTCATATAAAACAATATATTCATTTAGTTTTTGTAAGACACTTTTTGCCAAGAAACACAGTATGCGAGGAGGCGTGAATCACCACTGAAAATGGGCCATTCTCACCTGAGAAGACAAAAGAATTGGATAGTAATGAGCTGAAATGACTTGCATATTAATGAGGCATTTCAGTCAGGTAGGCTGTGAAAAAAAAACCTTCTGTGATGTCTCAAGCTCATTATGATATATGAAACATACAGAAAAATATTATTACAATATAAAGTAATGGTTTTATATTATACTTTAAAATATAATGTATTTCTGTGATGCAAAGAGTCTGAATATAGGCTTTTAGTTTAAAAGCATGCACATTTGGAGAAATATTGGATTCTCATATGCTTATGTCAATTTTCTATACAGAGGAGTTATTTTTATTTAATATTCACTGTCATTACTATGAGCGCTGGTGTTTTCAATTCATCCTTGAAGTCGGAGGGCGCTCTGTGCATTTTTAGTCCACAAATTCATCTAAAAGAAGAAGAGGCTATTCCATGAATGGAGTTTCCAATTCATACAGCAGCAGGAGGGCACTAAAGAAACAAAAACTCATCTAAAATTCATCCATAGAAGAAACGTAAACAGGAACTAACTGTATGTCTTCTAGAGATCGCTAACCATGACTTTTACATCCAGATAAACACTTTTCAAGACAATAAATACACGATTGAGATGATGAATGCATGTATTGCCTCTAAATTTGCGTCTGAATAGCGCTGGCTCCGTGGGCGTGGCCGCATTAGCGGATAATGAGCTGAATCACAGTCTTCTGACATGGCTCTCTTTTCATACAGATTACATAAACACAGAAGGTTTGTTTTCGATTTGACTTACATGATTTAAAACCTGACATCTTAACGTTTTTTAGACATAAGTTTAATTTTTCTGTGATTAGTATTCACTAAGTTACAGTTCATTTTCTGAGAATTATCAGATTGGATTTCGTTCAGAGGGAGAGGAGAGATCACGCATCATGTTAGTTTTCTTTATTTTACAAAAAGCACAACATTTTGTTTTTACTTTGAGTGTATATAAATAAAAGAAGACATTCTATAGTTTCAATTGATATATTACTTATGTCTCTATGACAAAAAATGACGGAGTATTTGAAGTCTGTTTTGCTGCAATGTGAAAAAAAAACTGCAAAACGCGCCGGCGCGTTTTTAGACCTCAGAGTGTTAATTTTAAAATAATATTCCGTAACAAAATGTTTGTGTGTGTGTGTGTGTGTGTGTGTGTGTGTGTGTGTGTGTGTGTGTGTGTGTGTGTGTTTGTGCTTTTGTTTATATTACATTGTGGGGACCAAATGTCCCCACGATGTAATATAAACCTGAGTTCACCTACATCGTGGGGACCAGCCACCGGTCCCCACAATGTAAATTAATTAATAAAAATACTAAATGATGTTTTTGTGAGAAAATAAAGGTGTGCACAGTTTCCAGGGATGGTTAGGTTTAGGGTTAGGTTTAGGGTAGGGGGATAGAAAGTACGGTTTGTACAGTATAAAATGCATTGTGGCCTATGGAAAGTCCCCACAATTTTCACAAAAACAAACATGTGTGTGTGTGTGTGTGTTAGTGAGTGTGTGCATGTAATGTGTATGTTTGTGCACATGTATAACTCACTGATCCAGACATTAGTTAGAGCTGTGGGGTTTGTATGGAAAATAGATTAAACTCTAAAACCTGACTTGAATTAACCTAACAAATGAGTTGGGGCTAAAACGGTTTCATAAAAGGTAATTGAAGTTCACACAGTCCCACTAATTCGATCCAGGTTTACCTAGTCAAGATATTTTCGCGTGCAAGCTCTTTTTAAGCAGGCCTAGAGGTCGATCATGGATCAAATTGATCCACCATTGGAAACGGCATACATTTTGTGCTGTTTTATGCATTTGAGACGGTGGTGTTTTCCTCAGTGCATAACTTACTTTACACAAGTTTATTCTCCATCTAAATGTTAGAACGTCATGCAAATATTTCCATTTTACTGCTAAACTTCACAGTGAACGAGCGCTGCTGGGCTGCTGCGCGCTAAACAGACATATATGTATATAATTACAAGAAATATGAACAGGAGTTGTTGTTGCTGAATTTGTTGTAAAGACAGATATGTTTGGCACTGAAGTGCTTGGTGGCCATGGAGGTGTTGTTGTTAATGTAATTACTGATTCTCCAAATCTTGTACAGATAGTATTTGTTTTTGTTTTTTTCAGTTTTAACACTGGCAGTAGTTTGGGGTAGTGCAGATTTTGTAAGATGAACAGTTTTTGCTGTTGAGGTTCTACTACTATCAGTGGTTGTGTGTGTTTCAGGTGTAGTAGGGAAATTACTTGTTTCAGAATTTCCAGGGAATGTTGTGGTTTGCTCTTCAGATGTTTTAGTGATAGCAGTCAATGATGCCAATGTTATATCAGTAGGAGCCTGTGATTCTTCTTGTGTTGCAGTAGTTTGTTCTGATGGTGTTTTAGCAGTACTTAATGTGATTTCTATAGGTGTTATATGAATGGCAGGGGTTGAAGTCACAGGATATATTGCAGTTGCAGTTTCATGGAAGATCATTGGTGTTGGATGTGCACTCGCAGTAATTGCTCCAAAGGATGTAGCTACAGTACTTGTTTGTGCATCAGGTTTTGCACCAGCAGTGTTTGGCAATAATGTGTGTGTTGTTATATGAGCTTTTGTTGCTGTTGGAGGTGCATTACTAGTAGTTCCAGGTGAGAAATTACTTGTTCCAGAATTTTCTGCAAATCGTGTTGTTGCAGATGTTATATCAGTAGTATTCTGTGGTTCTTCTTGTGTTTCTTCAACAGTTGTTTGTTCTGAAGATTTTGTGGAGATACTTACTGTTTTTTCTAAAGTTGAATGAATAGCAGGTGTTGAAGTCACAGTGAATATTGCTCTTGTGTGTGTTTCAGATGTAGTAGGGACATTACTTGTTGTTTCTGCAGATGTTTTAGTGATAGGTATTGTTGCAGATATTATATAACTAGTAGCCTGTGGTCTTTTAGAGATAGTTGCAGTTGTTTCTAAAAGTGTTGAATGAATGGCAGACGTTGAGACCTCAGCAAATATTACTCTTTCAGTTGTAGAAACTGTTGTGTTTGGTACCTCAGTTGTTGTAGCAGTAAGAGACATTAGTTCTGAAAGTGTTGTAGGTGCAGCAGTTGTCTTTTCAGATGTAGAAATAGCAGTGTTTGGTAACTCAGTTGTTGTAGCAGTAACGGATGTTAGTTCTGCAAGTGTTGTAGGTGCAGCAGTTGTTCCTTCAGTTGTAGAAATAGCAGTGTTTGGTACCTCAGTTGTTGTAGCAGTAATGGACGTTAGTTCTGCAAGTGTTGTAGGTGCAGCAGTTGTTCCTTCAGTTGTAGAAATAGCAGTGTTTGGTACCTCAGTTGTTGTAGCAGTAACGGATGTTAGTTCTGCAAGTGTTGTAGGTGCAGCAGTTGTTCCTTCAGTTGTAAAAATAGCAGTGTTTGGTACCTCAGTTGTTGTAGCAGTAATAGATTTTAGTTCTGCAAGTGTAGGCACAGCAGTTGTTCCTTCAGTCATTGTAGAAATAGCAGTGTTTGGTACCTCAGTTGTTGTAGCAGTAATAGATTTTAATTCTGCAAGTGTTGTAGGCACAGCAGTTGCTCCTTCAGTTGTAGATATAGCAGTGTTTGGTACCTCAGTTGTTGTAGCAGTCATGGACGTTAATTCTGCAAGTGTTGTAGGTGCAGCAGTTGTTCCTTTAGTCATTGTTGAAATTGCAGTGTTTGGTACCTCAGTTGTTGTAGCAGTAATGGATGTTAGTTCTGCAAATGTTATAGGTGCAGCAGTTATTCCTTCAATTGTTGTTGAAAAAGCAGTGTTTGGTACCTCAGTTGTTGTAGCAGTAATAGATTTTAGTTCTGCAAGTGTAGGCACAGCAGTTGTTCCTTCAGTCATTGTAGAAATAGCAGTGTTTGGTACCTCAGTTGTTGTAGCATTTATGGACGTTAGTTTTGCAAGTGTTGTAGGTTCAGCAGTTGTTCCTTCAATTGTTGTTGAAAAAGCAGTGTTTGGTACCTCAGTTGTTGTAGCAGTAATAGATTTTAGTTCTGCAAGTGTAGGCACAGCAGTTGTTCCTTCAGTCATTGTAGATATAGCGGTGTTTGGTACCTCAGTTGTTGTAGCTGTAATGGACGTTAGTTCTGCAAGTGTTGTAGGTGCAGCAGTTGCTCCTTCAGTTGTAGATATAGCAGTGTTTGGTACCTCAGTTGTTGTAGCAGTAATGGATGTTAGTTCTGCAAGTGTTGTAGGTGCAGCAGTTGCTCCTTCAGTTGTAGATATAGCAGTGTTTGGTACCTCAGTTGTTGTAGCTGTAATGGACGTTAGTTCTGCAAGTGTTGTAGGCACAGCAGTTGCTCCTTCAGTTGTAGAAATAGCAGTGTTTGGTACCTCAGTTGTTGTAGCAGTTATGGACGTTAATTCTGCAAGTGTTATAGGTGCAGCAGTTGTTCCTTCAGTTGTAGAAATAGCAGTGTTTGGTACCTCAGTTGTTGTAGCAGTAATGGACGTTAGTTTTGCAAGTGTTATAGGTGCAGCAGTTATTCCTTCAATTGTTGTTGAAAAAGCAGTGTTTGGTACCTCAGTTGTTGTAGCAGTAATAGATTTTAGTTCTGCAAATGTTATAGGTGCAGCAGTTGTTCCTTCAGTTGTAGATATAGCTGTGTTTGGTACCTCAGTTGTGGTAGCAGTTATGGACGTTAGTTTTGCAAGTGTTATAGGTGCAGCAGTTATTCCTTCAATTGTTGTTGAAAAAGCAGTGTTTGGTACCTCAGTTGTTGTAGCAGTAATAGATTTTAGTTCTGCAAGTGTAGGCACAGCAGTTGTTCCTTCAGTCATTGTAGAAATAGCAGTGTTTGGTACCTCAGTTGTTGTAGCATTTATGGACGTTAGTTTTGCAAGTGTTGTAGGTTCAGCAGTTGTTCCTTCAATTGTTGTTGAAAAAGCAGTGTTTGGTACCTCAGTTGTTGTAGCAGTAATAGATTTTAATTCTGCAAGTGTTGTAGGCACAGCAGTTGCTCCTTCAGTTGTAGATATAGCAGTGTTTGGTACCTCAGTTGTTGTAGCAGTTATGGACGTTAATTCTGCAAGTGTTGTAGGTGCAGCAGTTGTTCCTTTAGTCGTTGTTGAAATTGCAGTGTTTGGTACCTCAGTTGTTGTAGCAGTAATGGATGTTAGTTCTGCAAATGTTATAGGTGCAGCAGTTGTTCCTTCAGTTGTAGAAATAGCTGTGTTTGGTACCTCAGTTGTTGTAGCAGTAATGGACATTAATTCTGCAAGTGTTGTAGGTACAGCAGTTGTTCCTTCAGTCATTGTAGAAATAGCAGTGTTTGATACCTCAGTTGTTTTAACAGTAATGGACGTTAGTTCTGCAAGTGTTGTATGCACAGCAGTTGTCCCTTCAGTTGTAGAAATAGCAGTGTTTGGTACCTCAGATGTTGTAGCAGTAATAGATGTTAGTTCTGCAAGTGTTGTAGGTGCAGCAGTTTTTCCTTCAGTTGTAGAAATAGCAGGGTTTGGTACCTCAGTTGTGGTAGCAGTAAAGGACATTAATTCTGCAAGTGTTGTAGGTGCAGCAGTTGTTCCTTCAGTCATTGTAGAAATAGCAGACTTTGGTATCTCAGTTGTTTTAGCAGTAATGGATGTTAGTTCTGAAAGTGTTGTAGGTGCAGCAGTTGTTCCTTCAGTTGTAGATATAGCAGTGTTTGGTTCCTCAGTTGTTGTAGCAGTAATAGATGTTAGTGCTGCAAGTGTTGTAGGCATAGCAGTGGTTCCTTCAGTTGTAGAAACAGCGGTGTTTGGTACCTCACTTGTTGTAGCTGTAATGGATGTTAGTTCTGCAAGTGTTGTAGGTGCAGCAGTTGTTCTTTCAGTTGTAGATATAGCGGTGTTTGGTACCTCAGTTGTTGTAGAAATAGCAGTGTTTGGTACCTTATTTGTTGTAGCAGTAATAGATGTTAGTTCTGCAAGTGTTGTAGGTGCAGCAGTTGTTCCTTCAGTTGTAGATATAGCAGTGTTTGGTACCTCAGTTGTTGTAGCAGTAACGGATGTTAGTTCTGCAAGTGTTGTAGGTGCAGCAGTTGTTCCTTCAGTTGTAGAAATAGCAGATTTTGGTACCTCAGTTGTTGTAGCAGTAACGGATGTTAGTTCTGCAAGTGTTGTAGGCACTGCAGTTGTTCCTTCAGTTGTAGAAATAGCAGATTTTGGTACCTCAGTTGTTGTAGCAGTAATGGACGTTAGTTCTGCAAATGTTGTAGGTGCAGCAGTTGTTCCTTCAGTTGTTGAAACAGCAGTGTTTGGTACCTCAGTTGTTGTAGCAGTAACGGATGTTAGTTCTGCGAGTGTTGTAGGCACAGCAGTTGTTCCTTCAGTCATTGTAGAAATAGCAGTGTTTGGTACCTTAGTTGTTGTAGCAGTAATGGATGTTAGTTCTGCAAATGTTGTAGGTGCAGCAGTTGTTCCTTCAGTTGTTGAAACAGCAGTGTTTGGTACCTCAGTTGTTGTAGCAGTAACGGATGTTAGTTCTGCGAGTGTTGTAGGCACAGCAGTTGTTCCTTCAGTCATTGTAGAAATAGCAGTGTTTGGTACCTTAGTTGTTGTAGCAGTAACGGATGTTAGTTCTGCAAGTGTTGAAGGTGCAGCAGTTGTTCCTTCAGTTGTAGATATAGCAGTGTTTGGTACCTTAGTTGTTGTAGCAGTAATGGATGTTAGTTCTGCAAGTGTTGTAGGCACAGCAGTTGTTCCTTCAGTTGTAGAAATAGCAGGATTTGGTACCTCAGTTGTTGTAATGGATGTTAGTTCTGCAAGTGTTGTAGGTGCAGCAGTTGTTCCTTCAGTTGTTGAAATAGCAGTGTTTGGTACCTCAGTTGTTGTAGCTGTAATGGATGTTAGTTCTGCAAGTGTTGTAAATGCAGCAGTTCTTCCTTCAGTTGTAGAAATAGCAGTGTTTGGTTCCTCAGTTGTTGTAGCAGTAACAGATGTTAGTTCTGCAAGTGTTGTAGGTGCAGCAGTTCTTCCTTCAGTTGTAGAAATAGCAGTGTTTGGTTCCTCAGTTGTTGTAGCAGTAACAGATGTTAGTTCTGCAAGTGTTGTAGGTTCAGCAGTTGTTCCTTCAGTTGTAGAAATAGCAGTGTTTGGTACCTCAGTTGTTGTAGAAGTAATAGATGTTAGTTCTGCAAGTGTTGTAGGCATAGCAGTGGTTCCTTCAGTTGTAGAAATAGCAGTGTTTGGTACCTCAGTTGTTGTAGCTGTAATGGATGTTAGTTCTGCAAGTGTTGTAAATGCAGCAGTTCTTCCTTCAGTTGTAGAAATAGCAGTGTTTGGTTCCTCAGTTGTTGTAGTAGTAATGGATGTTAGTTCTGCAAGTGTTGTAGGCATAGCAGTGGTTCCTTCAGTTGTAGAAATAGCAGTGTTTGGTACCTCAGTTGTTGTAGCTGTAATGGATGTTAGTTCTGCAAGTGTTGTAAATGCAGCAGTTCTTCCTTCAGTTGTAGAAATAGCAGTGTTTGGTTCCTCAGTTGTTGTAGCAGTAACAGATGTTAGTTCTGCAAGTGTTGTAGGTGCAGCAGTTCTTCCTTCAGTTGTAGAAATAGCAGTGTTTGGTTCCTCAGTTGTTGTAGCAGTAACAGATGTTAGTTCTGCAAGTGTTGTAGGTTCAGCAGTTGTTCCTTCAGTTGTAGAAATAGCAGTGTTTGGTACCTCAGTTGTTGTAGAAGTAATAGATGTTAGTTCTGCAAGTGTTGTAGGTTCAGCAGTTCTTCCTTCAGTTGTAGAAATAGCAGTGTTTGGTACCTCAGTTGTTGTAGCAGTAACAGATGTTAGTTCTGCAAGTGTTGTAGGTTCAGCAGTTCTTCCTTCAGTTGTAGAAATAGCAGTGTTTGGTACCTCAGTTGTTGTAGAAGTAATAGATGTTAGTTCTGCAAGTGTTGTAGGTGCAGCAGTTGTTCCTTCAGTTGTAGATATAGCTGTGTTTGGTACATCAGTTGTTGTAGTAGTAATGGACGTTAGTTCTGCAAGTGTTGTAGGTGCAGCAGTTGTTCCTTTAGTTGTAGAAATAGCAGTGTTTGGTACCTCAGTTGTTGTAGCAGTAATGGTTGTTAGTTCTGCAAGTGTTGTAGGTGCAGCATTTGTTCCTCCAGTTGTAGAAATAGCAGTGTTTGGTACCTCAGTTGTTGTAGCAGTAATGGTTGTTAGTTCTGCAAGTGTTGTAGGTGCAGCAGTTGTTCCTTCAGTTGTAGAAATAGCAGTGTTTGGTACCTCAGTTGTTGTAGCAGTAATGGACGTTAGTTCTGCAAGTGTTGTAGGTGCAGCAGTTGTTCCTTCAGTTGTAGAAATAGCAGTGTTTGGTACCTCAGTTGTTGTAGCAGTAATGGACGTTAGTTCTGCAAGTGTTGTAGGTGCAGCAGTTGTTCCTTCAGTTGTAGAAATAGCAGTGTTTGGTACCTCAGTTGTTGTAGCAGTAACGGATTTTAGTTCTGCAATTGTTGTAGGTGCAGCAGTTGTTCCTTCAGTTGTAGAAATAGCAGTGTTTGGTACATCAGTTGTTGTAGCAGTAACGGATGTTAGTTCTGCAAGTGTTGTAGGTGCAGCAGTTGTTCCTTCAGTTGTAGATATAGCATTGTTTGGTACATCAGTTGTTGTAGCAGTAACGGATGTTAGTTCTGCAAGTGTTTTAGGTGCAGCACTTGTTCCTTCAGTTGTAGATATAGCATTGTTTGGTACCTCAGTTGTTGTAGCAGTAACGGATGTTAGTTCTGCAATTGTTGTAGGTGCAGCAGTTGTTCCTTCAGTTGTAGATATAGCATTGTTTGGTACCTCATTTGTTGTAGCAGTAACGGATGTTAGTTCTGCAAGTGTTTTAGGTGCAGCACTTGTTCCTTCAGTTGTAGAAATAGCAGTGTTTGGTAACTCAGTTGTTGTAGCAGTAATGGACGTTAGTTCTGCAAGTGTTGTAGGTGCAGCAGTTGTTCCTTCAGTTGTAGAAATAGCAGTGTTTGGTAAATCAGTTGTTGTAGCAGTAATGGATGTTAGTTCTGCAAGTGTTGTAGGTGCAGCAGTTGTTCCTTCAGTTGTAGAAATAGCAGTGTTTGGTAAATCAGTTGTTGTAGCAGTAATGGACATTAGTTCTGCAAGTGTTGTAGGTGCAGCAGTTGTTCCTTCAGTTGTAGATATAGCATTGTTTGGTACCTCAGTTGTTGTAACAGTAATGGATGTTAGTTCTGCAAGTGTTGTAGGTGCAGCAGTTGTTCCTTCAGTTGTAGAAATAGCAGTGTTTGGTAAATCAGTTGTTGTAGCAGTAATGGACATTAGTTCTGCAAGTGTTGTAGGTGCAGCAGTTGTTCCTTCAGTTGTAGATATAGCATTGTTTGGTACCTCAGTTGTTGTAGCAGTAATGGATGTTAGTTCTGCAAGTGTTGTAGGTGCAGCAGTTGTTCCTTCAGTTGTAGAAATAGCAGTGTTTGGTAAATCAGTTGTTGTAGCAGTAATGGACATTAGTTCTGCAAGTGTTGTAGGTGCAGCAGTTGTTCCTTCAGTTGTAGATATAGCATTGTTTGGTACCTCAGTTGTTGTAACAGTAATGGATGTTAGTTCTGCAAGTGTTTTAGGTGCAGCACTTGTTCCTTCAGTTGTAGAAATAGCAGTGTTTGGTACCTCAGTTGTTGTAGCAGTAATGGACGTTAGTTCTGCAAGTGTTGTAGGTGCAGCAGTTGTTCTTTCAGTTGTAGAAATAGCAGTGTTTGGTACATCAGTTGTTGTAGCAGTAACGGATGTTAGTTCTGCAAGTGTTGTAGGTGCAGCAGTTGTTCCTTCAGTTGTAGAAATAGCAGTGTTTGGTACATCAGTTGTAGCAGTAACGGATGTTAGTTCTGCAAGTGTTGTAGGTGCAGCAGTTGTTTCTTCAGTTGTAGAAATAGCAGTGTTTGGTACATCAGTTGTTGTAGCAGTAATGGACGTTAGTTCTGCAAGTGTTGTAGGTGCAGCAGTTGTTCCTTCAGTTGTAGAAATAGCAGTGTTTGGTACCTCAGTTGTTGTAGCAGTAATGGACGTTAGTTCTGCAAGTGTTGTAGGTGCAGCAGTTGTTCCTTCAGTTGTAGAAATAGCAGTGTTTGGTACCTCAGTTGTTGTAGCAGTAATGGATGTTAGTTCTGCAAGTGTTGTAGGTGCAGCAGTTGTTCCTTCAGTTGTAGATATAGCAGTGTTTGGTACCTCAGTTGTTGTAGCAGTAATGGACGTTAGTTCTGCAAGTGTTGTAGGTGCAGCAGTTGTTCCTTCAGTTGTTGAAATAGCAGTGTTTGGTACAACAGTTGTTGTAGTAGTAATGGACGTTAGTTCTGCAAGTGTTGTAGGTGCAGCAGTTGTTCCTTCAGTTGTAGAAATAGCAGTGTTTGGTACATCAGTTGTTGTAGCAGTAATGGATGTTAGTTCTGCAAGTGTTGTAGGTGCAGCAGTTGTTCCTTCAGTTGTAGAAATAGCAGTGTTTGGTACCTCAGTTGTTGTAGCTGTAATGGATGTTAGTTCTGCAAGTGTTGTAGGTGCAGCAGTTGTTCCTTCAGTTGTTGAAATAGCAGTGTTTGGTACAACAGTTGTTGTAGTAGTAATGGACGTTAGTTCTGCAAGTGTTGTAGGTGCAGCAGTTGTTCCTTCAGTTGTAGAAATAGCAGTGTTTGGTACATCAGTTGTTGTAGCAGTAATGGACGTTAGTTCTGCAAGTGTTGTAGGTGCAGCAGTTGTTCCTTCAGTTGTAGAAATAGCAGTGTTTGGTACCTCAGTTGTTGTAGCAGTAATGGACGTTAGTTCTGCAAGTGTTGTAGGTGCAGCAGTTGTTCCTTCAGTTGTAGAAATAGCAGTGTTTGGTAC